>NW_023270709.1:21006376-21281926 GCF_011800145.1 Mirounga leonina | reverse complement strand
GGTTGGGCGACTGCCTTCGGCTCAGGTCATGATTCTGGAGTCCCGGGATCGAGTCCCGCATCAGGCTCCCTGCTCGGCGGGGAGCCTGCTTCTCCCTCTGACCCTCCCCCCTCTCATGCTCTCTGTATCTCATTCTCTCTCTCTCAAATAAATAAATAAAATCTTAAAAAAAAAACAAAACACCTGCCATCCTCTCAGCCATTTTCCAAGGTGGTTTCAGCATGGGGCATCTGCAAAGAAACTTCTGTTTCTCCATCTGGGAGCAGCCCTGGCTGCACCGGTCCCTCTTCCTGCAAGCAGCGAGCCTGCGGATGGATGCCCTGCCTCGCTTTCCAGGGAATTCGTGCAGTATCTTTCCTGTCGGTGGTATCTGTGAGGCACAGGAAACTGTTTTCCCATCTCATTCACATAATAGATAAGATGAGAAATTAGCTGCTGGATGAGCAACCTGGGGGCTGGTCATTTTGTCACAAGAAATACGGCTTCTGCTGCTGCAAGTGTGCGCCTGGGCACGTGTGCACATGCCACACTTTCTCATTTGAGAACTCCCCAGCTTCACCCCTACAGATGTTTCCTTTCCTGTGTTTTTCCCTCTGACCCTGCTGAACATTTTCTCAGCCTAAACCCATCCGCATCGGCGGAGTTTTGCAGGCACTTTAAGCTTTGCTTCTGGGGCAACCGCAGGGACCCGCTCTCCCACACCACCTCCCCTGCACCTCCCCCCTGCCATGAGCTAAGCCCTGCACCCCAGGTGTGGTCCAGATCCCAGTCGCTTCTGCCTCACCTGGGTCCTAGTGAGAAATGCAGCCTCTGCAGCTCCACCCCTGGACTGAGTCAGAGGCGGCATTTCAGCAAGATTCTGGGTGACTCATTCCTATGCACATTCAGATTTGAAGAGCACTGGTTTGAAAGAGCTCAGATGGATTTCGTAAATGCAGGAGCTGGGGAGTTGGAGATGTAGCATCTTGCCCGACATTCAGGGCTGCTGGGGGCAGCATCTCCCTGCCAGTCATTCTAAGGATCAGGTCACTGCTCTGGGCTTTCACCTGCCAGTGACCACAGGGGGGACCGGGCTGAGGGGGCAGGTGCACATTGGTACTGATAGCAGCACCAAGTTCATAAACGTCCCGGCGTGCTAGGAGGGGAAGCACTGAGAGCGATGTGCCTTCAGGTTTAACTTTCCCTTGATGCCTTCTTCGTTTTGTTTTTTTGTTTTTTTGTTTTTGCTTTAATGCTGTAAGAAACAGATGCGGGTGGAGTGAGTGCGAAGGATGTGGAGACAATGAGTGGAGTTTGGACTCATGTGACATTCAAGTTCAAGGGGGAGGGTTCCTTGCTACATGTGTATGAGAGACTGCCGTCGTATGAGTTACGTTGTATGAGTTTGCCTGGGCTGTCCCAACACAGCACCACCAAACAGCCGGGTGGCTTAAACAACAGAAATGTATTGCCCACGGTTCAGGAGGCTGGAAGTCCAAGATCAAGGTGTTGGCAGGGGTGGTTCCTTCTGGAGATTCTGAGGGAGAACCTGTCCCGTGCCTCTCTCCCAGCTTCTGGTGCTTTGTTGGCCATCTGGCTCTTCTGTCTTTCCGCATGCAGGTGTTCCCTGGGGATCTACGTGACGTTCTCCCTGCGTGCAGGTGTCTGATCCGAATCTCCCCTTTATAAAAAGACACCGGTCCTACTGGACCCAAACCCACCCACATTTTAACTGGATACCCACCTCTGATACCCATCCTATTTCCAAATAAGGTCATATTCCGAGGTGCTGGGGGGAAGGGCTCAGTCCATCGCACACCTGAATCTCAGGATCGCATAGAAACCGCACCGAACATTGCTGGGAAGAAAGGAACTGTTCTTGCTCACTCTTCCCCTCCTCTTGGAAGCTTGTGGCCGGAGAAGAAGGTGGGTCCGGTCAAGAGGGCAGCCGGGACAGTGCAGCAGGACAGCCGAGTGTCGCCAGAGACGGGCTTTCCATGGTTGTTGTTGTTGTTTAATGTTTAGAAAACTAAAGAAAGGGAAATCAATTATGGGGCCTACCTGAATTTTATTTCCTCACCCAAAACCAAATTACTCAGCAAACTTATCGCTTGCTATTGCAGGCTTTGGTATTAAAGAAAACAATCAGGCGGGCAGGATTAATCTCTGACAGCTGCCTTATCTTTACCTTGCACCTTTGTTATTTTCTGATGAGCTTCTCCTTTTCTGCTGCCACGTTGTACCATACCTCACTGGTTCCTTTCATTTTATCATCAGGCAAGAGCGGAGGACCTTTCAGTTTATTAAAAAACCTTTATTTGTGAAGAACAAAGAGGGGGGAAAAGGCAAACAATGAGGTCAGACAATCTCCTTCCTGCCAGGACTCACTCACCTGTTATTTAGAGTGTTATCAGTTAGGGGAGACTTGCATAGTGGAAAATGAGGCTCTGACAAGCTATTCGGTCACACACACACACACACAAACACACACACACACGCATGCACACACACACCCCAAATCTGACTGATGCACATCAACCTCCACAAAAGGTCCTTCACTAGCAAAGCTGCAATATTTTCTTTTGTTTCTAAGCTTCTGGAAAAGAAAAAAAAAAGCCTAACAAGCCTGCCCCCCTCTGCACCACCCACCCCTCCCCACTTTCTCCTTCAATGCAGCTGAGCCTTCCCGCAAAGGATAAAGCCCTGGCCATTTTGGTGGCTGTGTAACTCTGTCCTGCGGGAGCTGGAAAGCACCCGGTTCGCTGTTTGGGGAGCTGGTATATCTCTTCTGCATCATACTTACTCCTTATTAATTTGGGGATCCATGGGAAGGCAGCAGTTTTTGGCACATGCTGATTTCTGTTTGGAAGGGCAGTTGCATGGGTGGGATGGTTAGACGGCTGCACCTGGTGCTTCGACACGGCTTTGTTAATTGGAAAGAACACTGCAGATTCCCTGATCGCCCGTGCCTCAGTTTCTTCCTGTCTAAAATGGAGGAGCTTCAATAAGATGATGTTTAGGACTCCTGCCCTTTCTAATTCTCGGCATCCTTGACCCATTTTGCAGCAGAACTCCTTCCAGATATGGGCAGGTTTAAGTTTGACCACTGCATTTGCCACTAATTAGCAGCGTGGCCTTGAGTAAGCCACTTCAACCTCTCCAAGGGTTGGATGAGATGCTCTCTAAGGTCTCACGTGGATCTATGGATCTATGAAGTGAGTATTGATCTATTGTTCTACATCACAAAGAGCAAATCAAAGAAGCTCAAGATTCAGGTTACACCTGCTGCTTATGTCCACCATCCTGGTAGGCAAGGTGCATTCGTGTTTTTTTGTTGTTGTTTGGTTTGGTTTTTGCTGCATAACAGATTATCACAAACTTAGCCAATTTCCATGGGTCAGAAGCCCATCTATCGGTTAGTTGGGTCTTCCACCCAGGGTCTCAGAGGCTAAATCAAAGTTTCAGCAGGGGCTGGGCTCTCACTGGGGCTCAGGTCCTTCTCCAAGCTCACAGGTCTTTGGCAGAATACATTTAAGCCTGAGGTCTTGGTTTTCTTGCTGGCTTTCATCAGGGGAGTGCTGTCAGGTCCCCAGGGGTGCCCACAGTTCCTTGTCATGTGGCCCCTATCAGCAGTTCACAACGTGGTATTCACCTTCTTCCAGGCCGGCAGGAGAAGGTCTCTCTGCTGCTTCTTCCTTTAAGTGCTCCTCTGATTAGGTCAGGCCCACCCAGGATTGGCCCCCTTTTGTATGGGGATGATATCCCATCATATTCCCAGATCCTGCCCATACTCAAGGGGAGGGGATTATACAGGGTATGCACAACAGGAAGTGGGCATCTTGGGGGCCATCCCACAATCTCACCTACCATGCCATGTCTCCACATTCCCTACTAACTTTCCTCTAGCGTCCATTGCCTCCTACAACCAGTCTAAGAATTTTTCTCCTTTTGGTTTGGCAGTGTGGACAGATCCATTTTGGGTAGAGGAAGAACCCTTAGCTGATCTGTTTGCTCACGCCACTGAAAAAATGGGAAAGAAATGTTATGGTTTGCCTAATAGCTACTTGGAAAGACCCTGAGGGTATTATCATCCTCCAGGGCAAGAGTAGGAATGGCTGTCAGTGGATAGAAGAAGGCACACCACCAGGCCTAGCCAGAGATGTTGGGGATCCCAGCACCATGTCAGTGATCTGCTTCTCTGCACATCACAGGTCTTGCTTAGTCGGTGAACTTGAACCATACCACCTCCTCAATCTTTTCTGTCATTTCCTGTGTAATTGATCTCAATTTAGAAACCCAAATTGGGTCTTTTAGTTTTTTTGACCTTGTTTCCTGTTATTTTGCCCCTATTTCACTCCAGATCCTAATCTCTGAGATTCTGACCTCCCCAGTAACTTTACCCAGATTCTGGATTTCTCCCTGTTAGTATTTGATTCTGTCTTTGAGTCCGAGCTGGACCCTGACTGTTACATGATTAGCTTTGGCAACTCAGTGAGAGGAGCCCAATTCCTTCCCCTAACAAAGACACTTGTGGGCCTCTATGACCCTCTGCATGGCCATATTGGGCTCTGACATGCTTCCTGATCCTCTGTCTCCTTTTCCTTTTCCTTCTCCCTCCAAGGTTCTGAAGAATCTTTAGGAAGTGAGTTTTGAAAAGGCATGGAAAGATGCCAGCTTCTCAGCCTAACATGCTTCCGTAAGCTCTGTGGACTTGCTCACGGCCTCTGGGTCATGATCAAGGGCTGTGTCCTTTCTCTGGGGACTGTTGTCCTGGCCTTACTGAGAGGATGGGGCTCTGGATCTAATGACAGAGGTCTTTTCCAGCCTCAAGAGAATCAGCCACTCTCTTTCTATCTCTATCTTTAGCTATCTCTGTCTTTATACTCACATACAATACACACACACACACACACACACAGAAACACACAGGCAATCAAAACTGTAGTGAGATACTACTTCATACCCACTAGGAAGGTAATTTTTAAAAACAAAAACAAAAAACAAAAAGGAAAATGACCAGTGTTGGTGAGGATGTGGAGAAAGCGAACCCCTTATGCCTCGCCAGGGGGAATGTTTTTACATTGGAAAGTAGCATAGAGGTTCCTCAAAAAGTTAAACATACAATTCCCATATGATCCAGCAATTCCACTTCTGGGTGTAGCCCAAAGGAATGGAGAGCAGGGACTCAAATAGACACTTAACGTGTATAGCAGCTCTATTCACAATAGCAAAAAGATGGAAACAAATTAACTGTCTATGGACCCATGAATGGATAAACAAAATGTGATGTATATATAGATATATACAATGGGATGTTATTCAGCCCTCAAAAGGAAGGAGATGCGGACATATGCATGGCACAGAGGAAGCTTGAGGACATTGCACTCAGTGAAATAAGCCAGGTATGGAAGGACGAATATTGTAGGATTTCACCTCTGTGAGGTACCAGGAGTGGTCAAACTCATACAGAAATGGAAGGTGGAACGGTGGTTACCAGGGGCTAAGGGAAAGGGGGCAGTTACTGTTTAATGGGGTTGCAGTTTCTATTTGGGAAGGTGAAAAAGTTCTGGAGATGGATGGTAGTGATGATTGTACAACATCGTCAATGTATTTAATACCACTGAACGGTACACATACAAATGGTTGCAATGGTAAATTTTATGTTCTGTATATTATACCACAATAAAAATAACACAACAACACACAGGTGTGTTAGTGTGTGTGCTCTGAATGCTCAGGATATGCAGACTAGGTAGTATATTACAGCGATATAGACCCCTTCTGGAAAAACACCCTGTCAAAAGGAGAGAAGTCAGTGGGGGAGGGGAACATCAAAGTGTGTAAGTTCTTTCCAGCAAAGTGGCACCATGTGTGGTTGAATTTATTTCATATTTAATACTCAAATACAAGAGCAGCGTGCTAAATGAGAGCACGATACCCTGTGTTTTTATAATCAACTTTTCGAAGGTGGGGAAGTTTACTTTTAATGCCAAGTATTGCCTAAGCTGTTCTTCTATTACAGAAGATATAAAGGGATATAAAGATGACACTGAAAGGAAAGATCAAATAAATTGACCTCAGCTCAGAGAAGGGGCTGAGGTCAGCCGCGCTGTGCCGACGAGAGGACCCTGGCTGGGAGGTTAGATGTGGGCTTTGGTCATACATTCATCACTTTTATGACTTTTTATCAAGTCATTTAATTTTGGCGGCCTTGGGCATGTTTTTATATATATAAAATAAGAGGGTTCGTACTCGAGTTATTCATTCATTCTACATGCATTAACTGAGCACCTATTTGGAGTTCACAGGGGAGCGACAGGAAGCCCGGGTCCTCACCAGGCTGCAGCTCATAGTCTGCTCTTCTTCCTCTCCTCCATGTGACCCCTTTCCAGTCCCTGTTGCGTCCTTTTTGCAGGTCTAGCTGACTTCCCTTCTTATGCTGCTTGCCCCCTTTCCCTGCAAACCAGCTCCTTAGGGCTGGTTTCATCCACCCCCACTAGACGGTGAGGCCCAGAGTGGCAAGGGGACATATCTTGAACCTTCCTTTTACCCTTCCTAGAGTCTAACAGTAGACATCATACAAAATCTATGCTCAATAAATGCTTCAATGGCTTATTTTTTTCTAATTATGAAAGTAATTCAAAGATGAGAAACCGAGTAACAGGAAAATTAAGTCCCGTGAAGAGCCTGTTGCCAGAGTCTAGAAGAAATGACGGGGTCTCAGTGAAGGCGGTGACAGTGGGGCAAGGGGAAGCTGGGGGGAGGGTGACATTTAGCAGATGGTACTGGCCTACTTGGAGTTCTGAATCCTTGGGATTGTCCGGGTCAGGACTCTGCAGGCCACTGCCAGGCTGTGGGGACCATGCAGGCCGGCGGGTGGGGCCCAAGGGGCGGAAATACAGAGGCAGGTGGCATGTGGAAACGCGGGCAGGTGGTGGGCGTGGGGAAGAGGCGGGGCTGGGGTGGGTGGCGTAGAGCCCAGGAAGGGCGGGAGTTAGCTCCCTGGGGAACCGGCAGCAGATGGGAGGGCCACCTGGGCGGGGCCTGGCGGGAGTGAGGCACCGCCCAGCTGGGGAGAATAGAGTATGGGGCAGATTTTTAGGGCAGAGACCCAGACATGGAGGTGTCAGATAAGAAGCTGGGTACAGGGTGGAGACTTGATTACAGGCAAAAAGCAGAGGCAAGAGTAAAACAGGATTTGTTGTTTATTCAGTCCTTCCCTCATTCCATGCATTTCAGCTGTTCACCTGTATGTGCCAGGCACGTCACTCGACCAGAAGGGTGGGGAAAGGTAATCAGACAAGCAGGATCCCTGAATTCAGGGAACCCCCCCCACACACACACACCTTCTAGCAGGAGGGGGCATATGACAGGCAAGGAAATACACCCATGACTTGGAAACTATCTGATGTATCTATCAAACATCTAATCATACACCTGAAATGTATGACTTCTTTTTGTGAATCATACCCCAACAAAGCTGGAAAAAAAGGAAGAAAGACAATAATCAGAGGGAGGTGAGTGTCATTAAGGAAGTAACGCTGGATAATGAGAGGGACCATCGAGGTGGCCCAGGAAGGCCTGGCGGGAGAAGTCCCGGCGGGAGAAGTCCCTTCTGTGTTGTGACCGGAAGGATAGGACGTGGCCATCTGTGTGAAGGTCTGAGATCCAGGCAGAGGAAACAACAAGGCCCAGTGAGGAATCGACAGGAGACAGGTGTGGGAGGAGGGCTGTGGTGGGGGTGTGTGTTCCCAGATGAGGCTGAAGAAGGCGACAAGAGCCAGACCTCACGGAGCCTGTTGGGCGTGACAAGGGATTTGAATTTTATTCTAAGAAAAATGGAAAGTCATGGAAGATTTTAGGAAGGAGGATGTCTTCTGGTACTGAGAATGGTTTAGAGGAACGGAAATTTATTTCTCACTGTCCTGGAGGCTGGAAGTCCAAGATCAGGGCGTGACCGTGGTTGGGTTCTGGTGAGAACCCCTCTTACTAGTTTATAGATGGCTGCTCTCCTCCTGGATCCTCATGCTGGTGTTGGGGGGAGCCCTGGTCTCTTTCCCTCCTCTTATAAGGACACCAATCTCATCATGGGGCCCCACCTTCATGACCTCATATAAATCTCATTACATCTCAAGGGCCCTATCTCTAAACACCATCCCACTGGGGGTTAGGGCTTCAACATATGAATCTGGGGGGGGGGGAACACAAACATTTGCTCCATAACAAAAGGTGACTTGACACTTTGGAACTATCCATTGGCTGCTCAGTGTGGATGAAGGGTGGGTGTGTATGTGGGGGGGGGCTAGGTAGGGCAGGAGGGGATGCTAAAGGTCTAAGATACTAAGTTACTTAAGCTTTTACAATAAATTCCTTTTACTAAGGACAGGAAAATATTCTAGAGTCTAGGTCTTGGCTAATTAGACCTGGAAACAGGTAGGGTCCGTTGTGGATACAGGTAGCAGACAGATCCTTACAGTGAGTGATGGTAAGACCTGTGCATGGATGGATATGTATGTGTGCCTACTTCTGCAGGGGTGGAGAGTCGGAAAGGGTGGGCGAAGGAGGGACAGAGGGAGAGAAAATCACAAGCTGACTTCCAGGTCCTGCTATTGAAATTATAGCCATCATAGCAGAGGTACAGGGCAATTTCAAATCTCCACAGTTTCCATAGAGCCTAAATGAAACATAACATGTACAGAAATATGCACGTGTCTTATATGAGAAAAGCGCTCTGAATTTTCACAAGGGGAACACACCTGGGTAACCAATACTCAGATCAGTAAACAGAACCTTCCCAGTGCCCTTTATTCTCCCTCTGGTCATGGCCCCTCCCCCAAGAGTCACCACTGCCTTCACTTTCGACAGCCTAGATTAGCCTGTGTGTGTACTTAAAATAAATGGAATCGCTGATGCTATTTTAGAGTTGTTTCCAAAGCTATTTTGAAGCTTTTTCCAAAAGGACACATGAACTTGGAAAGAGAGAAACCAGGAGGTACATGAAGACATGCTGTTGAACTAGTTCATCCTGACAAAGGGCTCCTAGTTTCAAAGTGTCTTTAAATTAAGGGAGTAGTCTGCCATGTGACCTCTAACTCCTGAAGCACGTTCTGTCTTTAGAAATCTCATTCTGGGTACTCCTCTATTGAAAATCTGTCCTTTCCACTGTAAGGAGGAATAGAACGGGTCTGGGGGTCTCCAAACGCTGACCAGCTAGATGGGTCCCCTTCAGGGTATTGTGCTGCCGAATTTCACACTCTTGTCTTCGTAAAGCAAAATATAAGAAAATAATAAAATTGATAGAAACCAACCACTTTTTATTTCATACATGCATTATTTAATCTTCACAATGATATTTTGAAGTAGACAATATTGTTACAATTTGTGGGTAAGAAAACCAAAGCTCAGAAAGGTTAAATATCTTTGCTCGAGTTTGCATCGCTGAGAAATACCTGAGTCATAGTCCTGCTTTAAATTCTACCTCCCTCATACCACATCGCCCCCCAGCGATGCCAGGATAGTTCAGTACCACTTCTTCCATTTCCCGTTATCAACCATGATTTTTAAAATACAGCAAATAATAATGTATGTTTCATTCATTCAACAAATGAGGAAATTCCCCTTCTTGAGGTTCTTCTATGTTCTGGACAGCGTCTCATGTGTTGGGGGAAAAACACTGAACAAATACAGACCTGGTTTCTGTCCTTGTGAAACTTAGAATTTAGTGGGGGAGACATATAAATAGTATAACTACACAAACAATTGTAAAGAAGCAACTGTGAAAAGTGCAAAGAAGGTGAGAGATATGGGTGCCAGGAGAAGCTATATCTCTTCTCTTCCTTTCCATCCCCAAGCCCTGCAGATGTATGCACGTGCACGCACACACACACACATACACACATGCGTGAGCACACATGCACACACACAAACACAATTTCTTTCACAAGAGGGACATCAGAGAAAACTTGTTAGAGAATAAATGCTTTTGAGCTGAGTCTCAGGGATGAGTAGGTGTTAGGGTAAAAAGGGAGAAGAAAGTACATTTCAGATAAAGTGAAGAGCATGTGCAAAGGCCCTGAGGTAGGAGGGAGCATTGTATACCTGAGGGGGTGAAAGAAGAACAGTGTAGCTAGAGTGTATCGAGGAAGGCAGGGCACACTGGGAAATGTAAGAGAGACAAACAGGAACCAGACCTCCCCGAGCTTTGTGAGTCTGGAAAAGGACCTGACATATATTTCACAGTGAGTTTTTACAGGGTAGCAAGGAAAATGGAACACAAATTTTCAGCTTCCTTTATATTCTCTCCTGTTCTAGAGAATGCTTTGCTGCTAAGTGTAAAGCCCCTTGGAATTAACATTATTTGTTTCCTTTTGGGAAATATGTTCATCCCCCAGTGCTCTACAGAGCCAAATTAAAAATAAACATCTAAACCAAATTAGGCTGCCTAGATACACTGATAATATGAGCCAAATTGAAACCAAGTTGACATGACATCACTTGTGAACCTACTGATAATTTACCATATTCAATTTTTTTTTAAAAGCTGGTCATGCCCATTAATCAAGGAGGCTTGTGTTACTTGCATTACATGGTGAGAGAGGCAGCATTACCATCCCTGGTGGACCCAGAGCACCGCTGGTAAGGCTTGGTATCTTGAAGGTGGACCATGGCATTTCAATCCACAGCATTTCAGAGAAGTTCATTTTTACTGCTATTGCACCATATTTTTGCTTTCATTGTACAGAGAAGGCAGCAGTCCCACAATTACGGGTATCCTATATTAATAGTTCTTGACCTGTGGGTATCAGACTTCCAGGAAGAATTGGAATTACTGCAAGTGAAATCCAAGGTTCTGTATACATACCATGTGTTTTCCATAGACGGATACAATACAGATAAGGTATACAGTGGTCATGGATGCTTTTGTGATTATGTAAATGTGTTGTATCTTTTTGTCCTATTTAATCTTAATCAATAGAGACTAAAAGTAGAACCCCTCTGCTGGAGGTGGTCCTCGCAGGTTGTTGACATTTAGAAGGAGGTCCTATACTTGAAAAGTATGTGAAGTTCTTGCCTGATTAAGGAATTGGCATATTCAGATCGCATATTTTGTGTCTAGATTAGTTACCATCTTCACAAGAGCTTAGGGATGCTGGTGTGAGGGACCAGCAAACTGATTTTGGGTATCACCATAATGGGCAGTGGTAGATGCAGAAGAGTCGTTTCTAGAGATCTGGTAAGGGGGATACTTATGCCACTCTGTCATTGCTAAGATTTACCTCTGGAATCTATGTTTTGAAAATACCTACCTCTGTGACTAAGTTCCCTCTTTGTGTGTGAATGCACATGAGTGTATGTGCAAGGTGGGCTGTGAGGCTGAAATTGGGCAACCTCACAAGGGCACCCAAGGGTAGATTGAAATCAGCTTCTAGACTCATTTTCTGCCAAACGCCTCCAATATCTCCAGTGGGCAACTAAGGATCTGTGTGAAGTTGTCTTTCCCCAGGGTTGGGGGGCAATGGACAGCTTGCCATGCCAGTGGGTCCCCGACCTCAAACTGGAAAGGTTTCCCAACCCCCTATTTTTAAGTTTTTATTTAAATTCCAGTTAGTTAACATACAATGTAATATTAGTTTCAGGTGTACAATATAGTGATTCAGTGCTTCCCTACATCAGCTGGTGCTCATCACAAGTGCCCTCCTTAATCCCCATCACCTATTTCCCCCTCCCCCTCCCCACTGGTAACCACCAGTTTGTTCTCTAGAGTTAAGGGTCTGTTTCTTGATTTGCCTCTCCACCCCCCGGTCCATGTTTGTTTGTTTTGTTTCTTAAATTCCACATATGAGTGAAATTATATGGTCTTTCTCTGACTGACTCATTCTGCTTAGCATTATACTCTCTAACTCCATCCACATCATTGCAAATGGCAAAATTTCATTCTTTTATATGGCTGAGTAATATTCCATTGGGTATATATATCACCTCTTCTTTATCCATTCATCAGTCGATGGACATTTGGGTTCTTTCCATAACTTGGCTATTGTAAATAATGCTGAAATAAATATAGGGGTGCATGTATCCCTTTGATTTAGTATTTTTGTATCCTTTGGGTAAAGACCTAGTAGTGCAGTTGATGGATCAGAGGGTGATTCTATTTTCAACTTTTTGAGGAACCTCCATACTGTTTTCCAGAGTGGCTGCACCACTTTGCATTCCCACCAACAGTACAAGAGGGTTCCCCTTTTTCCACATCCTTGCCAATACCTGTTTTTTCTTGAGTTTTTGATTTTAGTCATTTGACAAGTGTGAGGTGATACCTCATTGTGGTTTTGATTTGCATTTTCCTGATGATGAGTGATGTTGAGCATCTTTTCATGTGTCTGTTGACCATCTGTATGTCTTCTTTGGAAAAATGTCTATTCATGTCTTTTGCCCATTTTTTAACTGGATTATTTGTTTTTGGGGTAGCGAGTTTTATAAGTTCTTTATATTTTTTGGTTACTAAACCTTTATCAGATATCTCATTTGCAAATATCTTCTCCCTTCCTAGGTTACCTTTTAATTTTGTTGACTGCTTCCTTCACTGTGCAGAAGCTTTTTATTTTGATGTAGTCCCAATAGTTTATTTTTGCTTTTGTTTCCCTTGCCTCAGGACACATATCTAGCTCAGTCAGTAGAGCACGCGACTCTTGATCTCAGGGTTGTGAGTTCAAGCCCTGTGGGGGGCCTACTTAAAAAAATAATAAAATAAAATAAAGTCCCCCCCCTTCATGCTGGAAAGGTGTTTTTAATGGCTAGCTCTCTAATTATGTATACTTTGCATAAGTCATTGCCCTTTGTAAGCAGGACTGATTTTTTTTTTTTCCCACCCTCCTTGCTTGGCCAAACAGAAGCCAGGTATTCTCATTTTCAAGAGACAAATGAGGATCCCAGGGCCGTAAGGACACTGTCTTCTGCTCAGGAAGTCCCCACAGCATGGTGAACCCAGAGATAACAGAGGAGGGGAAGAGGGGAAGGGAAGGTAGCTAATATTTGATCATCCTGTACGGCTTGGCTTTTTCTGTGGTTAGTCTCACATAATTCTCACATCCCAACAAGGGGATTATCTTCCCATTTTACAGTGGAGGAGACTGAGGCTCAGAAAGGCTACATAACTTGTTCGAGGTTATAAACCTAAAGGGAGAGGAGGGGTCTGAATCCACATCTGCCTGACCCCACTCTGAGCTGTTTCCCATACACCTTGCTACCTCTCGGTCATACTTAGTGGAAAATCTGCCTCCACAGGAAATGTACCTCACCTGGCAGTTTCCCTCTGCTAGGAGGACAGGCGCTAGGTCCTTGAGTGTGTGGTTGCTGCGGTAACAGAGGCTGAGGGGCGAGGCAGAGACAGTCTCGAAAGCCCTAGTGTGACGTGTTAGCTTAGGCACAAGAACGGGTTAGGACATCCTTATCTCAAAATGTCCCTCCCAGCAAAACCTGCCTGCCCCATCGGCCAGAGCGTGGCATTAAAAAACCCTGGCTGGGTCACTAGCCCCGAAATTAATTTCAATTCCCATTAATTTTAAGATGTGTGTACATATATCACCCACTCTTTTTTTCCCCTTGGGTGATTTTCAAAACTCCGTCATAAAAACAAACAAAAACAAGGAAAGACAAGCCCAAACAGGTTGAGAATCACCAGGACACTGATGAAATTAGGTTTTCTTATTCGCAATCTTAATGCCTCCTGCTTTAGCCTGGGTTTATTTCTCCCCCCTCCCACACCCCACTTTTTTTTCCCTTTCTGTTTTGCGGTCCAAGGAAATGGAGACTCATCTCCTTGGGTACCTGAAGACTATTATCATGTGCTTCCCCACCTTTCTTGCCTGGATCCAATAATCTACTAAATCGTTCCTCCAAGGGCCAGCGTTCACCACTCTCATCAACAGGAGGGAAACTCTGATTAAATCGTAAATCTTCTGGCAGATGACCGTCAGCAGACCCTTGGCTGCCATGCTGGTGCTGGCTCCTTCCCATTTGTACTTTTTCTCACTGCCATTTTTCCAAAGGCACCACCTTTGTAATTTCTTCCCAATTAGTTGTAGAAGTTTGGAGGAGGTCAGAGAAATCCTCAGCAGGGATTTCCCAAAGTACCTACATTGTCAAAAAAAAAGTTGTAAATCTGATCATAGCATAGTATTCAGTGTTATCCTTTTTTGGGGCTGACCGAAAGGTTATAAAATGTTCTTATCTCTCATTTTTAGTATTTTCACGAGCACGATTTCATTCTGGAAGCTTGCAGAAAATATTTAGTTTTTTTTTTTTTTTTAAAGATTTTATTTATTTGAGAGAGAGAGAATGAGAGACAGAGAGCATGAGAGGGAGGAGGGTCAGAGGGAGAAGCAGACTCCCTGCCGAGCAGGGAGCCCGATGCGGGACTCGATTCAGGGACTCCAGGATCATGACCTGAGCCGACGGCAGTCGCTTAACCAACTGAGCCACCCAGGCGCCCCTGAAAATATTTAGTTTTGATTAAAGCTAAACCATTAAACACACACACACATGAGGGCAGCCCTTCCCCCATACGTTTTACTAACAGGAAAAATAAAAATCCCTGTGATAATGACGAGATGTGTCTGCCTACAGCAAGGGATAGCTTATCCAGTGTCTGCCGGGTTCTCTTTCAGAGTTTAAATCCTCAACCATCTGTGTGTATCAGCAAAACAAATGGCCGGTGCATTTCGTGTTCTAACTGGATGATGTTCTAACAGGCCTAATGAAGGATGCTCGGGCTTGAAAGGGCCCCGGGCGCTGCTGGTCCTGCCGCCTGCCGGGCCTTTTGTGCTGTATAGAGTTGTCTCTCTTGTCGGAGCCAGGAACCAGACAGCTGGAAAACAGGTATTTCAGTTCCTCGATGATTTATTTCACACCTCTTTGAGGGCTTGGTTGGAGCTGCTATGCTCTCTCCTGGTCCTGTTCCACCTGTGAGTCTCAGAGGGCAGCTCCGGGAATATTTTATTCACACTTACTTTATGTGCTGGGCAGAGTTTACAACCTGTAAATGTAGGATCAAACCTGCTATCAAACAGTGTATTGTTGATAAGATTGTTTTCCAAATCTTATTTTTTGTGGTGGTTGTCTGAAAAACCTCCATTTTCATAATATTAGCCTTCGTTCATTTTAGATCTTTCCACTTTCTTTCTTGGAGGCAGATCCTAGCTCTACTAATAAATCTGACCTTGATTTGGAGAAATGTTTTAAGCTTTTGATACCGAAGGAAAATTTTTAGGCAAAATTGTCTCTCTCATGAGGTGTAGAGATGGGTGAACATTCTTGTGCATTTCTTCTAAAAATATAAGATGTCTCAACTAATAATCTCTGAAAGTGCATACCACGTGTACATTTTATACCCTGCATGCATGGCATGTAGATTTATAAGAGCATTGTGGCAAAGAGAAAGTGGTAGATAGTTTTTTTTTTCATTTTAAAACTTTAATAAAGTAAACGAATGAATGAATAATGAATAAGTATGCCATTTGTTTCTGTTCAAAAATTAATGAATTGTTTTAGTAACAATTTCTAAATGTATATATGTGATAAATGAACTTTATAAATATTGCATCAATATATTATGAGCTGGATTTCTATAAATATCAGGACATGGCTCTTACCACATTTTTTTTTTTTACAAACTTTGAAAGAAGACCAGAAACACAGAAAAGGGGTGTGATTTACTAACTTTACTTCTACTTGATATTTATAAGCATGCTCTTATCTGATAAAGTCCAAGCCCAGCAGATGGGTCCCACTGACATTGTATTCAGGTCTCTTGTGTGACTGTCAGACCATAAGCACAAAGCAGGGCAAGTGAATCCAGGTGGCCAGGCAGGGGTTTGGGCATTGGAGGCCATCACTGCCCTCTCCTTCCACCAAAAAGGAGCAGAAGAAGATCAGTTCAGCTGGTCCTTTTCTCTAGGCAGTGCCACTCATCCCAACCCCCAACCCGATCACTCCTTCTTGGGGTCCCTATTGCTACTAAGGTAGCACCTGCAACACTTCACTCTACCACCTGTTCTGCCTGTTTCCTCACTCAGGGGCTCCTTGGCGGCAGGGGCCTTGTCTCAGGCATCTTTGTGCCACCAGCGCTCACACACTACCTGGCACAGGATGGGTACTGAATTATAAATCATAGTTTGTTGAATGAATGCATTCCATTGTATGATGTATCCAGCAGGGCTCTCCAGAGAAACAGAACCAATGGGTAAAGAGAGAGGGAGAGAGGGAAGGGGGGAGAGAAAGGAAGAGAGAGGGAGAGGGAGAAGGAGAAGGAGGAGAGAGGGAAAGACGGAGAGATGGGGAGACAGAGAGATTGAGAGAGAGAGAGGTTTATTTTAAGGAACTGGCTGATGTGATTGTGGAGACTTGGCAAATCTGAAATCTGATGGGGGAGGCCACCAGGCTGGAGACTCAGGAAAGAGCTGCAGTTAGTGTCCAAAGGCAGTCTGTTGGCAGAATTAGCTTTTGCTTGAAGGAAATTAGTCTTTTGTTCTAGTCAGGAACTTCAACTGATTGGATGAGGCCCACTTATTATGGAGGGCAATCTGCTCTACTCAAAGTCCACTGATTTAAATGTAAATCTCATCCAAATACAGAAA
This sequence comes from Mirounga leonina, assembly GCF_011800145.1. Lineage (NCBI taxonomy): Eukaryota > Metazoa > Chordata > Mammalia > Carnivora > Phocidae > Mirounga > Mirounga leonina. Next base: position 21,265,316 of record NW_023270709.1, on the reverse strand, counting down.
CATTCAGGGTAGTACTTGATAAACTCTCTGGGCACTGTAGCCCACCCAAGTTGACACATAATTACTCATCACCCATGATTTAACTATAGTTTAATAGGCAATGACTGATTACATTCTAGATAACTCTGAAGACATTGCTGTCATTGAGGAAATATTTATCTAGCTGTAAGATATTTTACCTAGACAAATATTCTAAGAAAAATAACATGAGAGTGACAAATTTTGGTATCAGAGAAATAATCGATTCCTCTTCTGTTTCAACTATAATTTCAAAAATGACATGTTATGTAAGATCGGGATTTATGCCAGGAGCAGGGAATTTCTGTGTGTGTGTTTCAGACCCACAGAGGGAAAAGTAGAGAAACAATTTGATTTGACATTGTAAATTAATTTTTTGAACATGGAATACATGTGTATAGTTTGATGATCAAATACTATCAAGAATTCAGTGGAAACTCTCACCCATTCTTCTCCCCACATCTACAGAGTTTTCTATCCTCCCCACTAGAGTTAGCTTTTCAAATTAGTTTTTAAGGTATATTTCTGGAATTTCTTGATGCAGTTATAAGGAAATGGAAATACAAATGTTTGCTTTTATTTTTCAGCCTTGAAAAACTTAAATTTTTTAATTTAAAGAAAACAATGTGCTCATATATTAAGATCAAACTAGTGAGCTTTATTCACTAAGTACAATAAATTAAAGTTAAAATTTACTTTTACACTTCAGTTGCCTAAAAAGCTCAAGAATGGGTGGGGGAAGAATGGGGGTTTGTTCAGAACAGTCAAGCTTTTGGACATGAAAGTATGGATTTTCTTTTGTATAAACTCCAGTTTGTTGAAGTTCTCATTGCAAAACCATTTATTGCATTTCCGACAGGAACTTGCAAATATTTGTTTTTGCATTTTCATGTAAGACTTCATATAAGTAGAAAGAAAAAGGACATTTAGTGATAAAAGATGTGAAAGCCATTTCATTCATGTTCATGCTATCATGAATGAACACATCTACAGAATTAACTGATCAATACTTACTATTTGAGAAGGATAACATTCTTGAATGACTCAGTAGGAGGGTAATTTTTACCAAAAAAAAGTTATCTTAACTAGGTAAATATTAAGGAAATCCAGATTATGGGTTAATGTGTCATCCAGGTAAGAATTTATCCTCCAGATTCACTATTTGAGAAATCAAATGTTTTCTGGAAATCCTGCCTGTGAAAAGATAGTAGCATACATCTGCCTACACAGCAAGCAAGGAAATAATATTACTTGGTCATACAGCACAATCATTATCAAAAAACATTTCTCATGTGACTACATTGAGAGGTAGCTTTTGACTCTACAGGGTAGACATGCCCCAGTCTGGGCCAGAGCTTTAGCTCATGGGAAAGGAGGAAGGAAGAAGAAGCTGTGGGATTTCATGGCATATTAGCTGTGTGACTTGGAGACACAGAGGCAATGGGGAATCCAAGGTTTCTTGGTGGACAGTAGATGAGGGTACAATGTTGTCCCCTTGGGTGGGGAAGCTGGTGAGTTAACAATCAGAGCACTCTGTAGGTTTGTATGCTGGGGGAGTATAGAGTAGTGGGGTCTTTGGTATCTGGCTGACCTACATCTGAATCCTTTTCTGTCACCTACTAACTGTGTGTCCTCGGACACTGAATTTGCACCTTAGGTTTCTTCGCTGAAAGACGGACATAATAATAGTGCTTACTTCGTAGGGATTTTGTGAGAATAAGTAAAATAATAAGTAAATAATAATAGTGCTTACTTCATAGGGATGTTGTGAGAATAAGTAAAATAATAAGTAAATAATAAGTATAATAATGCATGTAACATGTGAGAATAAGTAAAATAATGAATGCAACACCTTTAAATGGTGCCTGACCCAAGGCACCTGATCGCTGCTCAGTAAATAGCACTAATAACTCATGACATATGTCACACGTGTACAGGAAAAGCTGGTCAAGCAATCAGGTTGGCTACAGCCCTTGGGGACAGGTAGAAGAGCTGGGGTCTGGGGATGGAGATTCCAGGTCTGATGGAAATAAAGAAAATGATTGAATCCATGTAAAAAACATGGGAGAGGCAGGGTGAGGCAGAGGTGAAGATTCTGGAGCCCCACTGCCCAAGTTCAAGCCCTGGTTCTAACAGATGTGTGGCTGAGACAAGTCACGTGACCTCCCTGCACTACAAATCCTACCAGCCTGGTCGACCTGTTGTCTCCTGGTTTGTGTGTGTATTTAGAACAGTACCTGGCAGAATATAAGTGTGAGTTGTAACTGTCACTATTTTTATTGGAGTGTGTGACATTTCTGCCTCTCATAAAGTTACAGAGCATAAATTGAATCTGTGGAGGGTGAATCTGCATCCCATGTCCACTCCAAATGGCTGTCATTGTGTGAGCGATGCTGATCCTGTTCTATAAAACAGCGCCGGTCAACATTTCCGGTCTCATCATGGATGGACAACTGGGAATGGTAGAGACAAATAATTGACAGGTCAGAGCTAGAGGTGAGGTCCATGATATTTCAGTCTGTTGGCATTGATTCAAAGAATCCCAATTAGACAGACACATGATCCGTCTAAGGTTTACTCCTTTTGAGAAAAGCCAAAGTGGGCCAGAAATCCCACCTGCTCACACCCGGCCCCTCCCTGACAAACAGGGACAGTGCCTGCAGGGGCAGAATCTCAAGACACATAATAATAGTATGGTAATAACCAGCCTTTGTTGTGTGCTTCCTACCTGCCAGGCAGCAGGCAAATTGTCTTATTTGTATTAGTTCATCTACTTCACAAGTCTTTGTGAGATGGTTACTATTACTACATCTTAAATGTAAAGACAAGGACACAGAGAGTAAATAAGAATTCCAAAGTAATTCAAGGAGTGGCTAAACTTGACTTTGATGCCAGTTCTGGGTGATTCCAGAGCCTGTGCTTTCAATCACAATGCTCGATCATGCATCCGTCTGAAGACCACTAGGTGACACTACCTTGTTTCGTAAGCGAAGACACGTCTCAGATCGAATGGCTTGTCAAAGGTGGTTTCTGAGGTCCCTTCTGGTGAAGCCCAAACAGCAGGGACTTCCTCACCAATTGTCACCTTGCAAGACTCCCCAAAACTCACCGCCACCGGGACACTGGCCTGATATCTAACCCTGCTCTGTCTCCTTCATCTGGCCAAATCCCCATAGCACTCTATTTGCTGTGGGGTCTGGACCATATCCCCATGCATTTGCATGTTCTCTAAGTTTTCCAATAAATATAAAAACTAAAGAATTATATTTGCACTAAGATGCAAAATTTTGCAAAATGAATGATTTTCAGCCCAGGAATTTTCATGATGAACTTTGTTTCTGCGACCCTGGATTTTATGCCATACTCTATAAACATGATGTATCTTTCTAGCTACGGCACTGATATGGAGATGCTTCACCTTCAGCTTAAAAGAAGCAGAAGGTAGCAAGAAATGCCATTTAGGAATGCTAATTACATGTTGTGTATACCCAAGACAGTTATGGAGAAGATGGTGAGGACATTAGGCTTAATGTATATTTAAAAAATTCAAATCACTCACAGTTATCAAAACACTGTGATATTGGCATGAGAAAAGACAAACAGATCAGTGACACAGAATAGAGACAAAAGCTAATTAAGTATGTGACATCGGTGGCATTTCATTTTAGCAACAAAAAGATGGTGCTGGCAAAATTGTTATCCATCAAGAAGGAAAGAAAGTTGTATCCCTCCCTCACATCATATAGAAACAAAAAGTCCTGCATGTAGCACTGGGTATTATACACAAACAATGAATCATGGAAACTTTTACATGTTTTACATCCAAAACTAATGATGTAATGTATGGTGATTACATAACAATAAAAAAACTAAAAAAAAAAAAAAACAACAAGAAAAAAAAGTCCACATTAAAAAAAAAAGAGAGAGTAAATATTTCAGTATACAAGGATAAAGATTCTTAGAAGAAAATATAAAGTAATATTAGGTAACCTCAGGTGAGAAAGAGACTTTAAAAAAAAGATATTTATTTTGGGGGGGGCAGCGCAGGGATGGAGGGAGAGGGAGAATCTCAAGCAGACTTCATGCTGAACGCAGAGCCCCATGTGGAGTTCGACTCCAAGACCCTGAGATCATGACCTGAACCAAAACCAAGAGTAAGACGCTTAACTGACTGCACCACCCAGGTGCCCCAAGAAGGAGACCTATTAAGTGAGACAAGAACTATAAAAGAAAAGCGTGTATGAGATTATATTAACTTACTAGACAAAAAGGTGCATGATAAATTACATCATCGAGTGTTGTGAGAAATATGACTGCAGATCAACATCCATAGGATGTAAGTGCTCATATTCACTTGTAAAAAAATTTCAACATCTCAATAAAAAAACGAACAAGGGGCATGCGCAGGCAATTTACAGAAGAGAAAATCCAAATGACCATTAAGTCTGTGAAAAGGCGAGTAATTTTCCTACTAATCAAGAAAATGCAATTCGATGTGGCAGTGTGATTAAAGTTCTTTTTTCCCACTAAACTACCAAAAATTAAGAAGTGGTACTAAAACTCAGTGTTGGCTAGAAGTGGGGGAGAAACGGGCATTCTCATTCATTGCCAGGGTGTGTGGGAGACCCTGTAGTGTTTTTCAAAAACAATCTAACAGCATCTGTTTCATTGGCCTTAGGAATGCCCCTTGGAAGAAACTCTCTTGCAGAAACATGAAGGGCCCAGGAAGGAGGATTTCTCAGCAAGACCATTCCTAGAGGCCATATTTGTATTGGAGATAACCCAATGTAACCCAATGACCATTAGTAGAGCAATGATTGAATAAGTTGAGGTACACAGTCCTCCCTTATCTGTGGTTTTTGCTTCTGAGGTTTCAATTCCCTGCGGTCAACTGCAGTCTGGAAGCAGATGAGCCTCCTTCTGACATGCTCAGAGCGTCAGTGACAGCCTAAGGCCAGGTCACATGCCTATGTCACTCACCTCCCGTCATCTCATCACGTAGGCATTTTCTGATCTCATGTCATCACAAGGAGAAGAAGGGTGACTACGGTACAATAAGACATTTTGAGAGAGACCACATTCACCTAATTTTTGTTACACTGTATTGTTAAAATTTTCCACTTTATTACTAGGTATTGTTGTTAATCTCTTACTGTACCTAATGCATGAATTCAACTTTATCAGAAGTATGTATGCATGGGAAAAAACAGAATATATATAAAGTATGGTATTATCCATGGTTTCAGGCATCCCCTGGGGGTCCTTGAACATATCCCCTGGTGGATAAGGGGGAGACCATGTACACATAACCGTAGAATATAATGTATCTATGAAAAAGAATGAGTTAGAAGTATATTCCTTCACAAGGAGAATGTTCATCATGCATTGTCAAATAAGAAAACAAATGGCAAAACAACATATATAGTATGAGCCCATTTTTGAAAAAAAAAAAAGTACCCAAAGGAAAATCCCTATGGACATATGCTTATAAGTATTTGTATGTGTTCATAGGACGGCAAACAAAGATGTTTTCAACATTGAAAATTGAGAGAGAGAAATAAGGAGTGAGAGAAGCAGAGATTACTGAAAAGGGGAATTCACCCCAAATACAAGCAAATAAATAACAAGTAGACACGAGGCAATCCTCAACTGTATATACTGGAGAGACTAGGTAGCAAAACCAGTCTACCTACAGGCTACACACACAAGACTTCCTTCAGAAAGATGCCTGGTGCTGAGAATCCTTCACCCACACAGGACTTCTAGACGTTCCTGTTTGGACAATCTACTGTGACTCAAAATTTCTATTCTTTTTATCCTGTTTCTCTGAGTACTCAGCACAGTGCTGGGCACAGGTGATCCCAGTAAATGGAAGCTCTCGTGGCAGAGGACCAGGACGCAAAGCAAGAAAGCTGAATGCAGATGAGGGGGGACCCCCATGTGGCCCCATCCTCCATTGGCTGGGGCTCTGCTCACAAACAGAGCCTGCTGGGCTTTCTGCCTGGAGGCACCAGAAGGGGACAGAGGAGAGGCCATTCCTGGACACCCTCTCAATAGGTGTATTGAGTCTTTGGACAAAAAGTGAATTTGCAGCTGGCAAATGCCGTGTCCAGTGGCCTGAACAGAATGAGAGGGGGTGACCGGGCAGCATTTTTTCAGTCTGTGCTTTTGCCACAGGATGCAATAGCTTTGGATTTGTTTCCAGGATGGGGAATCCTCGAGTGTTGGCATGCCTTTTATGCGCACTGTGGGATTCAGCCCCGGGGCCGGAGATGGAGGGTTGATGAAAATGACTATTGGCTGAGGCATACACCATTTCTGCGAAGACAGCAGAACTGTATGGGGATCCTCTGCCTATGGCAACAAGGTTGGAGCCCAAACCTTCTGTTTCTATAGCATCGCCCCTACACATGCCCCTCATCTTCGCCATCCTCGCCCTCCCCCATCCCCTCCTTTGTGCAGTGCTCTGAGCTCATTTGCTTGGATTCTTTCCATTGCAGACTTCAATTCAGCCATCAAACTGAATATTGCGTGAAGAGTGGGGAAGGAGAGTGCCTTCTGAAAAGAAAAATAGAACAGGAGGAAAAGCATGATGTGGTGGGCTTGGGGATTCCCTTTAAGAGTGACTATCCTGAGGGGCTAATGGTCAATGAAGCACCTCTCTTGCTGGGTATGGCTCCAGTCTTACGTCCTTTCACTTGTGTTCTGGTCCATTTACCTCCTGCAGCTCGTGAAGAGCCATCCCTCTTAAGAACCTGCTCTAGTGGCCGAAGTGAATGAAAATGCTGGTGTAGTTCCTCCCAACAGTATCAGAACACACATACTTACAACGCACAGCCAAGAGTACCCACATCTGCTCGCACACGCTCACATACATAGACGTATACATCACACGCACACACACACACACACACACAGTAGTGATACTGATTATTGTCAGTGTTTGGGAAGATCTTTTAAAAATTCTCAGTTCTAACTTCCCATGCGTGGCTTTTGAACTGACTGCACAAATCTACAAAACCACGAGCACTCTGAGGTGGCTCCCCAGAAGCCTCGGGTGTTGGCAAGGCCACACGCCCTTCAAAGGCTCTAAAAGAGAATCCTTTCTTTCATTTTCAAGCTTCTGGTGGCTCTAGGCATTCCTTGGTTTAGGGCTGCATCACTCCCATCTCTGCTTTGTCTTCTTCTCTTTTGGTCTCTGTCTTCTCTTCTGCCTTATATAAGGCACTTATTGCATTTAGGGCCACCTGATTAATTAAGGAAAATCCAGACTTGAGGTCTTTAGCTTGATGATATCTGCAAAACCCTCTTTTCCCAATAAGGTCTGACTCACAGGTTTTGGGGATTAGGACTTGGACATATCATTTTGGGGACCACCATTAAACCTAGTTCAATGTTCAAAAGCAAGATAAGGCATTCTCCTGTTCAAAACCCAGCCCTGGCTTACCATTATGCTTAAAATTACAAATTCATTGGTTAATAAGGAATAAGACCTTGGTTAATAAGACCTTGCCCATTCTGGCCTCCTCCATAATTGTTCAATATCATTCTCTGCATTCCAGCTACACAGGCCTTCCTTCCATTTCTCAAGCACGCCAAGCGCTATCCTTCTTCAGGCTTTTTATGGCTCATGTTCTGACCTGTGTCTGGGAATTCCCTCACCCCTGCTCTTCAATGGCCTGGCTCCATTTCCTGTTTATCTGTCAGCTTAAATGTCATATCTTGGAACCATATGTAAAGGAGGTTTTAACATTATCCTTTATAGTGACAACCTCTTGATTATCTCCTGGTCATTATTTGTAACAATTTGTGTATTAGTTTCTTGTCCAGGTGTTCTATGAGCTCTGTCATGGACTTTGTCCATCTTAATCATTGTTTTAGCGATTAAATCTAACACATAGTGAACAATAAATATGTGTTGAATGAATATATGAATGAATGAATGAATGAATGATGCTCTTCGTTTGGGAGATGCTCCGATGGCACTCAGAATGGGGCTGGTACTTCATGCACACGTGAACCGTGTCAAAGGCTTGGATCCTTAGCCTCGAAGCCATTTCTTATTAGACAGACCAATGAGGCTACAGTAGGAGATTAGCAGGATGTTCAGGGATTTCTGCCTGGGTAATGGGCTGGTAGTAAGTTGGAAGAAACCTCTCAGACAATGATGGGTCTGTGCTAAAGGGTGAAACTCTTCAATGCTTCTCCTTGCCATCTTTCCCAGGAAATAAGAGGTTGGTGGTTTTCTGTCTCCAGAAGGCTACCCAGAAGGTATTGCTGTCACCCTCAGAGGAAAGCATTCCACTTCAGCTGAGCCAGAAGAAATACAGGTGACAGAATATGAAATGGGATGTTTTCTGTTGCCTCAGATTTTTGCGTAACACCCCAAAACTGAGACCAGTAGGCACATCACAGGCCAGCAGCCAAGGGGCTGCCAGGATCCCCTTCTGGGGGCAGTGAAGTGTTTCCAGGCTCATCCTTTAAAACCACACCCCCCACCCCATGTAGCCTATTTAAGCAAAATCCTAGAATTCACCAAAGAAGGGAATTAGGAATAATGAAGTAGCAGCCTAGTGGGGAGTGTTGGGGCCTGGAGGGAGGGGTTCCAGGGGAAATCCTCATGGAGGTTGGGGCTGCCTGCCAGAAGAGCAAGGGAAGAGGAAGGGGTGCAGGTGCTGGGGGCCAGGGGTGAGGCTGGGGCTGGAGGGAGGGGGGAGGCTTGGGCTTGGGGAGCATTAGCATTTTGACATCAGAAAGTGAATCCCAGCTATTAAAATGGGATTCGCTCTAAGTAGGAAAGAAAGCTAAGGGACCTATAGTCTGAGATGATGTCAAGGAGAGAGAGAGGGTATTTGAAGGGGTATGTTTCAAGTCTGTGGTCGGCAAAGAAAATAAAAGCCGTCTCCTGTTTATTCCCCGTGGATTTTGGTCTGTTCGGTAAACCAATTAGCTTATCGTTAGAATTAGTCTATTCAATGTAAACCATAGAAATAATGAGGTTTTATTTTTTTTTAATTTGTATATACAGTAATGATTAACCTTTGCTGAGTATTAACATCAGGCACTGTATTAAGTGTTTTATATCCTCTGTATGTGTGTTTGTGTGAGTGTGTCCTTGTGTATACAGACATCCTGTAGCACACACACGAGTCCTCATAAATTCTCGTGACAATCTAATGAAGGAGGGACTGCTGTTATCAACTCATTGTAAATGAATTAATGTAGGCATAATAGATAAAATAATTTACCCAAGATGACCCAGCTAGTAAGCAGCAAGACTGGAGTTTGAACTCTGGTCTGTCTTACGACAGAGCCCCAAGATTTTAACCACACTGCACTGCCTTTATTGTGGGGACATGTATACACATACGTATTCTGTGTGCTTGAAAGGGAGAGTGAAGGGGGAAAATATTCTGGATCCTTCCAAAATAGGCAGAACTTGTAACTGGGTTCTATGCAAAATGCATGACGACTTGACCCCGCCTTGCCCTTCAATTTCTTTTTTTTTAAAGATTTTATTTATTTATTTGACAGATAGAGAGCACAAGTAGGCAGAGAGGCAGGCAGAGGGAGAGGGAAAAGTAGACTCCCCGCTGAGCAGGGAGCCCGACGCGGGGCTCGATCCCAGGACTCCTGGATCATGACCTGAGCCGAAGGCAGCCGCTTAACCGACTGAGCCACCCAGGCGCCCCGCCCTTCAATTTCTTACAGTCTAATTGCAAAAGTAAAACCTATGTATGGCAGCACTGCCCTCCCTGAGGACCACTTATGATTTTGGGAGACCAACACAAGCTAGGACCTGAGTGTGCAGGGTGGGAGGATTTCTGGAGACTGTCGAAGAGGTGAGTTTGGTTTTGCTCATATTTGTGAAAAAGCCAGAGAAGGACACTCTCCCATCATATGTGTCAGAGGACATCTGGGTCACCTAACTTTAAAGTGCTGGGGGAAAGCAGAGCAAAGGAGTGGTCAGGTGAGGTGTAGGGGTCTGTAGGAAAACTGGATGATAGCAAGAGCATTGTGGTTGAGGGGTCTGCCACCCTCTAGAAGTGTGACCTTAGGCAACTCATTTCTCTTCACTGGGCTTTAGTTTGCTTATCTGGAAAAGGAAACAGTTGGGTCATATGGCTCCCAAGGCCCTTCTTCAAGGCTCAATTCTATGAATCGATGATTGTGTGAGATAGTGAAGAATGGTTAGGGCAAAGAAGGAGGCAGAGAATGAGCCAAGCATGTAAAGCAAAGAGGAACTAAAAATAGGAAAGTTAGTTGACTTTTTTGCCCCATTGCTATTCCTTCCTACAGAAACAACCTCCAAAAAAAAAAAAAAAAAAAAAGGCAGATTTGGAAAACTTGGAGCAATAGATGGTGGAGAAAAGACACTTAAAATAATCCTGCCATTGAACAACAAGATTCATGATATCCGGGAGCTCATGTGCTTGTTGCATCTTCAAGGAGACCCAGCATGCTTGGAAAATTGCCTGATGAATATGCCACACTGCTCTGCACAGGTTCAAGCACATCCCTGGTCATGTCAGCACTTTGATGCTTCCTGGGGCCCTTCTTGTACTCATTAGCATTTTCAGAAGGTTATAGGACTCCAATCTATTAGTGAGATATGTGCCCCCCCGCCCCCAAGTTGTGAGGGGCTGGAAGGAGAGAAGACAGGGCAATGAACTTGGAGGAGACTCACCCCCAGCCCCACATCCTTCTGGTAAATGGACAAGTCTGTTTTTTTCATGGTGAAAGAATGGGTCGTGACCCCTTCAGACACTGTCTCTGGCAGAGCAGAGGGCACAGACTGCCCTGGAGGGGGGCACTCATTTGGAAAGACCCTTGCTGCTGACTCCATCCCTGTCCTTGAAGAGACTTTTTTGCTTCTCTAGACACTTGCAGGCACCCTGGTGGGTTGACCCCAGGGACTCCCATCTCGATTTGAGACCAGCTCTCTGGCTGTCACATTCACTTCAACATAACCCCTCCTTTCATGAGAATGACCTAGAGGTGACCCTCTGAAGGAGACAGTGTGTCTGTGGTATTTGGCAGGACCGATAACTATAGTCTGTTTTCAAGAGCAGCCAGGAGAGATGGTGGGGACGCACAAGCATATGGGTGCCCCTGTCTGGCTATCCTGGAGACGTTGAACTGAAAACGCTAGTTTTAAGAACAGAGTAGCTCAGAGCAGAACCAAGCTCCCACGCTGTTTGAGACAAAAGTGAGCAGGAAAGGAGAGGCTTTAAGTCGGGAGCAAGAATGTGAGTTGATGGAAACCTTGAGCTCCTTTTGGACCAACCAATAAGTAGATTTGAAAATAGAGACCGAATTTTTTTTGGAAATATGCTTAAGGTAACCCTGGGAGGAGCACAGCCTGGGCTTGAGTCTTTAATGGAGGTATCAGGTGGAAATTAAGTAGTTATTGTCTCCTGTTTTGGACAAGGCTAGAAAAGATATTGATTCTCTCTATAGGCAAATGCACGCTTATCAGCAGGAACTCATTTATACCATCTGCAAGCAAGTTGTCTCCTTTCGTATGTAAAATGACCAGAACAGGCTTTAGGACAAGGAATCTGGTGCTGTGGAGCAGGCTGCATTTGGGAGCGAAGAGGTGGCAAGAGGAGGTCGTTAGGGGGATCTTGCGGTGATTTTAATATCAAGATGAGAGCCTGAGCCCATAAGGGGACACAGGGCCTGAAGAAGAATTTGCTACAGGTTTTAAAAAAGTATAGAATGACTGGTCTTTCAGAAAAGTTCCTGAATGAAAAAGTAAAAATAGACAAAATGTGGGGAGATTCTTTTTTTTTTTTTTTTGGCCACTTTGGCTTGTGGGGACAGGACTTGTCTGACCACAGTGACCTGTGACCATGGGACAGAGTATGGTGGATAAGTTTGCTAGGACTGCTATCACAAAGTACCCTAGATCGGGTGGTTTAAATTGAGGAAATTATTGTCCCACTGTTCTGGAGGCTGGAAGTCCAAGATCAAGGGATCAGCAGGGTTGGTTTTCTCTGAGGCCTCTCCTTCACCTGTGGATGCCTGCCTTCTTCCTGTGTCCCCACAGGAGTTTCTGTGTCCTAATCTCTTCTTATAAGGACACTGGTCAGATTAGATTAGGTCCACTCCCATGACCTCCTTTTAACTTAATTACCTCTTTAAAGGCTCTATCGCCAAATACAGTTGCGTTCTGAGGTACTGGGGGTTAGGATTGCAAACTCTGAGTTTTGGGGGGACACCATTCAGCCTATAGCAGGTGATGTTCTGGGAAAAGCTGTGAAGAAGGAAGCAGACCACCTGAGTTAATCCTAGCCTTGTTCCTAGCAGTGTCTCCCTCACTTTTAGCTTCGATCTCTCAGCTTCTGCTCTTTCTTGACCTCTTCTGCTTCATGCTAAGAGTTAAAGAATATCAGGCTTGGGGCACCTGGGTGGCTCAGTCGTTAAGCATCTGCCTTCGGCTCAGGTCATGATCCCAGGGTCCTGGGATCCAGCCCCGCATCGGACTCTCCGCTCTGTGGGAAGCCTGCTTCTCCCTCTCCCACTCCCCCTGCTTGTGTTCCCTCTCTCGCTGTCTCTCTCTCTGTCACTAGTGAGCTATTTTATGTTATGCTTATGCATCCCAGACATCTCAAATTTTGGCAAAGTTCTGTGGTCACCCTTTGGTATCCAGATAAGATAGTCTGAGTCCCCATCTTACATGTTGCTAGAAGTAATCTCTGCTACTCCTTGAATTTTCTGAGGGGCTTCATTCTCCAGGGCCCTCAGGGCTGCCCCTGGTCATGGCTCTCAGCTTCTGAGACCATTCTCTTCCCAGATCAGTCCCTTCTCTTAGAAGCACCCTACAAGGACTTGAGACTGAATTTTATTGGAGGTTTTGGGGGAAGGGTAGGCATGCAAGCAATATTACAGGGCACTGCAAGGACAATCTTCAAACTGAGTTGTGGATTTCCCTGTTTTAAGTTTCTATAGCTTTTTCTTATTTCAGGGCATTTCTTGCTGGGCCACCATCTCCCACCTTGGCTCCTGCTTAATGGCCCTCATTCAGACCCCTTTCTTTCCCTCAAACCTTCCTTCTGTTTTCCTCCTTCCCAGGTCCCCTCACTGTCTCAAGCTGTCAGTGAACAACTAAAACCCCATTATTTTCTTATGCAGAATTGTAGCTCATCCCAGTTTCTGCTTTTCTTTGAGTTGGACTCTGGGAGGAGTAGTAGGTGGGGTGGGGCTCACCTTCCTCCACCAAAGACCCATCGAGACATAGTCCCAATAGAGTCATCTCCTCTGCTGTGAATCATGCCTCCAGTGTGTTAAAACGGCTCTATCTCTCTGTTTAAAAATCACATTCTCGTCTCATTCTCTCATCTACCCCTTTACTACGCTCTCTACGAGGGCCTTAGGCACCACTCTTTCATCTGTGATGTGGGTGAATTGATGTTACAACAGCTTGGAGTACATTTTGGTATTTTTGTGTAGCGTGAATATCAATGGTAAGAAAAAGGGAGACACGCTTTTCTTGTCCCGGGTCCATAGTACTGATGATTGTTTCAAGTAGAAAAGCGTTATAGAGTCATTTATTTGATTCCGTCTCAGTCAAGAATTAAGTGGGTCAACAAGAAGTAGCCCATATCATATCTATTATTGGTGGAAGGTGCCAGTCCTTTCTTCTCTGATATGTCTTTAAAACAACAACAGAAGACCAGCCCTGAATCTCCTGACAATTGTCAACAGCTGTGCTAATGTTTCAGCGTCTTCATCTTGCCCAGCCCTTTGGAAGTCAGTGCTTTGTATCTCAACAGATCGCGGGGCCACAGAGGAGCTTCTTGGCAAGAGCACAGACTCAGGAGACAGAAGGTTTGGGTTTCCGCGCTTGGTCTGTGACCTGTAGGTTATGTGACCCTGGAAAATCGCAGAAGCTCTCCAAACTAGTCCCTTTTATCTATAATGTGGGGAAGAATCCTGCCCCTTTGCTCACAGGATTGAGATTTCATTACCTGGAAGCACTTTTTTTTTGGCTAGAAAGACTGGAACCCAAGTGTCTAAGCTGGGTAGCCGCTGTGACATCAGACGTGTTCGGGCACGTCTGCAAGTTTAATTGGCATGCTGGCCAGGTTCAGGCTTGCCTGTCCCGCTCAGGGGAGGCACGATGACTGATTTTATTGAATCTGACAGTTGGCCCCCAAGAGTAACACCTGGCACGGGGTCTGAGTGGGAGCTAGAACGCAGGTGTTCATGCCGAGTCCAGGAATGCTGGTTGGAAGGGAGAGGGCATGGTGCACACAGGTGAGAGCATGCCTCCATATTGTCTCCCTGCCTCAGAGAACTCGAGCCATGTTCCTTGAGAGAGGGAACTGGTATGAGGAGTGGGCCAAGGGAAAGAGGCTTATCCCTAGAGATGCTTTCCAGTACTGAGCTAGAGAGCAGTTCCCCTGTGATGCCTGGTAACTCTGGGTAGCCCTAAAGCTGGTTCAGTAGAGTAATGCTAGTTACAGGGGTAGGGGTGGACTTAGGTTTAGTGGGACCTGAGGTTGTGAAATATCGGGCATTGTCTTTAAGAAAAGAATACACAATTACAGATGTAAAATTGAGCAGGAACTATTTCTTTAGAATGATAAAGTAAACCATAATAACCTACATTTTTAAAAAGCTGACAAATAGTACAAAGCCTAGGAAAATAACATTTTTTTTCTAGTCATCTGACACATCTCTTTGATACCTTTTTTCTTACGTTCTTTGGTGACACACATTTTGATCGTCACTTCATATGACAATGATTTTGACTATCACTTTCTATTAGAGAGAATGAAAACATAATTTGGTCTTTCTCCCAGGATGGTTAATCGAAATTAATTCTCAATTATCGATTGTTAGGTTGAATAAAAGAATGAAGACAATGCAAATGATGTACTCTTTGTGGGATTCCTACAGCTTGAGCTCGACAAACACAAGAATCCTGAAAGATCCCATTTTGAGTGACTCCTATAATAAAAAGGAAAAAAATACATGGCACACTTATAATTTTTATACCAACAAAAGACAGTCTCTGTTTTGACTAGGTGTTGATGAGAACCAAATTGTCTGCTTACATGTTTACATGTCTACAACTACAAGGAATTCCCACAGAGAAGCTTCTGTCAGGAGCATTTCAAGCCTCATTCTCTACTATGCTCCCCTGTGGTGCCAGGTCTCATAAGACCCGTGCATGTTAAGTTAGAGACTTTGGTCCTGCTCCCTCATGTTTGGATACCAGGTGAGTTGGCACAAGGGTAGTAGGAAAATCCCTGGAAAGTCATTTCTATACTGGTACAACTGGCAACAACGTAAATATACCTGGAATTGATTTTGAACCAGATAAATAGATCCCATTAATTCCAAAATAAACTTCCCTTAACCAGATTCCAAAAATGCTCCGGGCCACTCCAGTGCCACTGGAAACAAAGTGAAGATTAATGGAGGGCAAATCAAAGAGGAAAGGGAACGTGGTCTTGGCCACTTGTAGCTAAAACATTTCACTTCTGCAAATTCTAGAAAAGAAACATATGGCCACACAAACTCATTGCCAGAGACTTCTCCAGGTTCTTAGATGGGGACCATGGAAGGGAGGAGGGTCTCAAAACTGAAGCTTCATTACCTTTTGAGGAAGTATGCTTCTGGCTGAAACAGATAAACTCCTGAATTTCAGTGGCTTTACACAATAGTTTGTATTTTGTTGACATAAAGACCAGTTGGTGGGTGGTGGTTGTGGACTTGAGAAGCATGGTGTATGTGAAGGGGCAGGGGTAGGGAATCCCTTACTCCATGCAGTCATTCAGGGACCCAGGATGACAGAGGCTCTGGCATCTTCAACATGTGCCTTTCAACATTGCCTTGGGCACTGACAACGAGCTGCTAGATAGGGGAGGAGATAGAGACAGAGAGAGAGCAAGGGACCATATAAGAGGTTTCATGGGCCAGACCAGGAAGTGGGGTATGTCACTTCTTCCCAACAGTCTTTGGCTGGAACTCACTCAGCACCATACAGCTGCAAAAGAGGCTGAGAAATGTGGTATAGCTGTGTAAGAAAGGAAAGAAGGAATAGGTTTTGGTGAATGACAGTAGTCTTTGACCTAAGAAGGGACAGGACTTTCCCTCAATCAGGATTGGAGTGACACAAGTATGACAAGATGATACTGCTGGCGCCACAAGAGGCACTGAAAGGCCATCAAGAGCTCCTGGGTGACATCCCCGCCCCCCCGCCACGGTGTCCTCTTGTACCAGGGAAGATTTCAGGGCTGTGGTAGGAGAGATGTGTCCTGGGAGCTCACAGAAACTGTTATTTTGCTATTGATATTTTCACTCTCTTTGTATCCAGGAAAACTGCCTGGAAACCAGCCTAAGGGATGAGGATAATGGTGACTGTGAGTTAGTAGAGATTTTTAGGGATAAGTTTGGAAATTCTAAATTCTAAATTCTACCTAGTGCCATTCACCCAAGGGATGCCCAAGGACTGTTTTTATCAGACTGTGAGCTCCATGAGTGAATGTGTCTCATTTACTTTTGGGTCCCAGTGCTTAGCAGGGGGCTCTACTGGATTGTCAAAAAGATTTTCCTTTACTCTCCTAAATACATAACCATTTTATAAGCACTAAACATTTTTTGATAAACAGTGTTGCTCAGAGCATTGGCAGAATAGATATTAATGCCCAAGGTCAACAAATTATGTTCACTTTGATCCACAATTTCTGGATATTTCATAATTAATTGAACTTGGAGTCACGCTTTGAGATTGATTCTTTCTATTAGACCTTTTCTACAACAATTTAAAAAACATAAGGCTTAGGTATAAATTTGTTTTTGTCTTTCTTGGAATACAGAAATTCGCTCAGTCCGTTGGAAAAGTCAAGTTCTTCCTTTCTTCTGGCAAATAGAAAATTACTTTTCCCTTAAAGCTATTCTCTCCACAAGTTAAAAACCCATTAGTAAATTAGGCTTAGCTGGGTACATTCATTGATATTTGATCCTTGGAACCTCTCAAGGAAAATCAATGTGTGGCTTTTCAGTTAATTAACATAATGTTAATAGAATGTATAATGCCAGCATAGCTGGAATGCTCATGCTTAGTGTTCTGCTCAGCCCGAGTGAGCAGAAAGGGTAGATTGATATTTTTCAGAAGAGAGCATATCTGGACTCCTCAAGAGAAGACAAGCACAGGACTACTCTGAGGTGAAAATTGTACCTGTCTGTTCCTGTATGATTGCCTGGTGGGGGTTGGTACGGCAGGAAAGACAGGCTAGAATAAAGCTAAAAATGAGAAGAATTCAAATTCTGTCCACGTAACGGCAATTAGGGGCAGCCGTGGAACCTGACCCGAATAGCAGATTCAAATTCAACCCTCCGAGACATGGAGCTTGAAGAGGGGCAGGATGAGGAAGTGTGGGCTGTTAACTACTTCCAGGGTTTCTATGGTTAGGGGTGTTACCACAAAAAATAGTCTCCCAGCACCGGGTCCCATCCCAGTACGCAAATGTTTTCCTCTTTTCCCTGCTCCGCTCAAAATGTTTAACTGTGGTAAAATACACACAACAAAATTTACCATTTTAACCATTCAGTGGTAGGAAGTACACTTTCATCATTGTGCATCCATTACCGCCATCCATCCCCAGAACTCTGTCTTGCACAACTGAGACTCTCAAACAATACCTCTCCATTCCCTCCTCTCTGCTGGCCCCTGGAAGCCATCTTTCTCCTTTCTGTCTCTATGCATTTGACTGCTCTCAGTGCCTCCTATAAGCAGACTCATACAGTATTTGTCCTTTTGTGAGTGGCTTATTTCACTCAGCAGAACGTCCTCAAGGTTCATCAATGTTGCAGCAGGTGTCAGAATTTCCTTCCTTTTTAAGGCTAAAAAAATATTCCATTGTATGTATACACCATATTTTGTTTATCTAGTCAGTAGACACTTGGGTTGATTCTACTTTTTGGCTATTGTGAATAATGCTGCTAGGAACATGGTTGTACAAATATCTCTTTGAGTATCTGTTTTCACTTCTGGGAGGAATTGCTGGATCCTATGGTAATTTTAGTTTTAATTTGTGAGCAACTGCCATACTATTTTCCATAGTAGCTGCACCACGGTGTGTACAATGTTCCAGTTTCTCCACATCCCTCCAACCCTCGTTCCCTTGTTCTTCCCTTCCCTATTCTCTCTCTCTCTCCCTTTCTTTCTTTTTTTTTTTTTAAATATTTTATTTATTTATTTGAGACAGAGAGAATGAGAGATAGAGAGCATGAGAGGGAGGGTCAGAGGGAGAAGCAGACTCCCCTCCGAGCAGGGAGCCCGATGCGGGACTCGATCCCGGGACTCCAGGATCATGACCTGAGCCGAAGGCAGTCGCTTAACCAACTGAGCCACCCAGGCGCCCCTCTCTCTCCCTTTCTTTTTTCTTTCTCTCTCTTTCCTTCTTTCCTCCCTCCTTCCTTCCTTCCTTCTTCCTTCCTTCCTTCCTTCCCTCCTTCCTTCTTTTTCTTCTTTTACATAGTAACCATCCTAATAGGTGTGAGGTGGTATCAGGCTGTGGTTTTGATTTGCATTTTCCTGTTGTTTATTGACGTTGAGTATCTTTTAGTAGGCCCATCAGCCATTTGTATGTCGTCTTTGAAGTAAATCTATCCAAACTTTTTGCCCACTTTTAAGTCAGGTTGTTTGTGTTTTGGTTGGTAGGTCCTTCCCCCCTACTTAAGATGTGGCACTCTGGATGACTCTGGTTCTCTCTTTAGCCAGTCTTGTTCAAGCCAATCTCAGTATGTTTTGGAGCAGTGACTTTCCAATCATGACACCCTATGCCCTCAGGAGTTGATAAGGGCTTAGGAGACAGCTGGGAGAAGGGAGACCAGGGGTGGTGGTAAAGAGGGGATGTATTAAGACCTACTCCTGCTTCAGGCCAAAGAAGCTCTATTTTTCCCTATTGGAACTTCCATCTAAGATGGCATTTAATGTTTCCCTGCTGGAAAAAAATTTCCAAAACACTTGTTATAGGGATAAGGTTGGCCTCAATTACCTTTCTCCACTGCAGCCTGTTTGAAAACAAGACCTGCTGCGGTGTGCTTTGAATTGATTTCTCAGAGGTGAGTTGAGGGGAAGCATTGTTCAATTCACTTCCATGAATAATTGTGGGATGTCCAGTATGCACCAGACCCGGTCTGGATCTTATGGAATTGCTCACAGATAAACAGAATGGCTAGTCTGGGGTAGGATCTGTCACCTTGGAAATAACCAGGTGAATGGGGCTCAGGGCTAGAATGTGATCCTGGACCTGACCAGGCACAGTTCTCCCCATATGGGCCCCGGGAATGTCTACTCCATTCCCAACCGGGGCACTCAGCAAAGGGCAAAGGCTCAGCCAAGACACTGCCTGCTGACCGTTTTCTCTCTCCTCTCCCGGTCCCCTAGGCCCTTTCTCTCTCCCCCACCCCACAGCTTCCCTTCTCCCGTCTCGTCTCCAAATCTCACCCACCATCTGCCGTGACTAGTGTTCTCATTCACCTTCTCCTGCTTATCTCCTCTTCGGCAGGAAAGTGCTTCGGAGGCTGACAGCCTAATCTCTCCGCTGAGCCCGTGTTTCTGAATTCATCATCCCGCCCCTCAGGCTACTGCCCCTACACGGCAGCCTGGCTGAGTAGGAGGAGGGAAAGTGAGGCTGGACCAGACCAAAAAGGAAAGAAAAGAAAAGCAAAGGGAAAAGAAAAAAAGTGGAGCAGTCATCCAGGCACAGGGAATGAGGCTGTGGGTACCCCGGACAGCCCTTGAGGTTCTGCCAGAGGCTGAAAGAAAGGTTGTCTGTCCCCTCTGTTTCTAGAAGCAAAGCTGCCCATGACTTTCTCATCTCTAAAACCTGCCCCTTTCTGGTCACACCTTGAGCAAGGTCACTTGCAGAGTGGGCTTTCTGTATCGCTATCTGGATGGTAGCTGTAAATCATTTTTCCTTTTTCTGTGATATATATTTGTAAAAAATTGACTTATTTTTTAATTGGGAGATGATAGGGCTCATCACCTAGGGGAGAGGGCAGGAGACTCCACTGCAAAAAAAAACTCCCTTAAAACATAGACTGATGGCCATAATGCGAGGCCATTAAAGCATATGACGCTACAACAGATTTTCTTTAAATGCACATTTTTTATTTCTAGTCTACGTCAGAGAATGAGCTCCTCACCTCCTGCACCTCAGAGGATGGAGGCTCCGCCCCACATACTACCCTTAGTAACACTTGACGCTTACAAGACCTTTGAACATTTCTAGAACATTCTCCTTTTATTTTCTCTTTCACACGCATGCACACATTCTTCCTCTATGCCCTTTCCCCTCCAAATCTGGCAGATGGACTGGACCTTTTTTTTTTCCCCCTCCTTTTCTGTTTTGGCTCATTTGAGGATGCTGTGGTATAAAGGAAGGATGCTTCCAGCCCAATGTGTTTCATTGGGGAAATGAAACTCAGATCATGTGTCCACCCTCTGGAAAGGGGGAATTAGGATAAAGTGCGAGAGTTTGTCACTGTTACTGAACTAGCATGTCCTGGAAGGAAGGAATAGTCCTTACTGCAGATGTTCTCACTCCTCTCTCTCCCACCCTAATGTACTTCATGTAATAAAATCTATTTCTGGCACAAACTGAAGAAAACTGTGTGGTTTGGGGTAGCAAGAGAAGCTGATAAAATGATGAAATTAGGCCCAGACCTTTTGCTCTCTTTCTTTTTTTTTCTTTTAAACATTAGATTTATATTCACAAGTTGCCAACCCAAAATTGTACACATTTGTAGAATATGCCCTCTTCCTTTTTTTTCTTTTACATTTTATTTTTTTAATTAACATAATGTATGATTTGTTTCAGGGGTACAGGTCTGTGATTCATCAGTCTCTTTTTAATGCTCCTTCCCAGGGCAGTGACGTATCACTTGTTCCAATTCAATTCTTGGCACTCCAAAACTTTTACCTCGTAAAGACATTGACCTCTGTTATGGTAAGTTGTGGTGTCCACTGAGAATAGAAAGGATGCTGAGGTTTTAGGACTTTTTGAGTTTTCTTGTGGCCATGGATGTTTCAATCATGAATCACAGAATTCTCCCACTGTCTGGAAGGTGCTTGAAAGAGCTCGCGTGTCAATGCCATGATCAGAGTGAATGGCAGTCTTATGGCTGCAGGTGGATGGGTTGCAATTTGTATTCAGCTTCTTCCCAGGGAAGAAGCTATAGTGAACCAATCTTCGGCCAGAGGGATAGTTATCAAGTTTATAGAATGGGTCAAAAGTCGATAGCAAGAAGTTTGGCAGTTTCTTATGAAGTTAAACCTATACTTACCCTGTGGCTCACCAAACCCACTCAAAAGTCTTTACTCAAGAGAAACAAAAACATGCATCCACAAAAGTACTTTCACAAGAATGTCCATAGTAGCTTTATTCATAATAACCCAAGACTGGAGATGTCCAAGTGTGCATCAGTGGGGAAAAAAATGGATAAACAAATTATGGAATATTTGTAGAATGAAGTACCACTCACCAATAAAAAGGAATAAATTATAGATATATTAAATAGCATGAATAACTCTTACGGAAACCGTGTTGTGTGAAAGAAACCAAACACAAAATAGTATATATTGTGTGATTTCCCTTATGCAAGGTTCCTAAACAGGCAAAGCTAATCGTTAGTGATAAAAATCAGAAGAGAGGGATGCTTGGGGGGCTCAGTTGGTTAAATGTCTGCCTTTGGCTCAGGTCATGATCCCAGGGCCCTGGGATCGAGTCCCAAATGGGGCTCCTTGCTTAGCGGGGAGCCTGCTTCTCGCTCTGTCTGCTGCTCCCCCTGCTTGTGCTCTCTCTCTCACAAATAAATAAATAAAATCATTAAAAAAAAAAAATCAGAAGAGAGGTTGCCTCTGGGGACCAGAGAGTAGGGGGAAGCATCAGAAACTTTTTAGGGCAATGGAGGTATCCCCGATCTTGAGGGAGTTCAGGTAACATGGGATTTATATTTGTCAAAACTCGGTGACCTTAAAACTTCGTTTTGCATTTCAAGGAATATAAATTTTAACTCAAAATGAAAAAACACCATAAACAAATATTTTTAAGAAATATGTAGCCAGCGTGGGGGCAGTGTCCCACGGCGGGGGCTCTTTTATAAACCCTGGTGTGGCAGCTCTGATTTTCAAACCTGGCCACACATTAGCTACTTACTGGGGAGATTGTATTTCTGCCAGTGCCTGGGGCTGACTTACCCCCAGAAATTCTGACTCTGGGGGCAGTCTTGGAATCTACATTTCAGAATAAATTCCAGGCCACTGCTTTAAAAAAAAATTTTTTTTTAAAGATTTTATCTATTTAGTTGAGAGAGAAAGAGAGAGCATGAGCGGCAGGAGGGGCAGAGGGAGAGGGAGAGGGAGAAGCAGACTCCCTGCTGAGCAGGGAGCCCGGCGCCGGACTCAGTCTCACAACCCTGAGATCATGACCTGAGCTGAAATTAAGAGTCAGATGCTTAACAGACTGAGCCACCCAGGTGCCCCTGGAATAAATTCCAAGGCTTCTTAAAGTACATGTGAGAGTGTAGATCTCAGTGGACATTTTTAAGAGGCTGCTACAATATTTGGTCCCAGTCACCTCTGCCACTTTTGAGTTGTGACATCAGTGAATTAAACAGTAAATGTGTTTATTCAAACTCATGTATATGTTTATAAAAGAAGTAGGTGTGAAGTGGAAGATAGAGGAAAGGAACTAACATATATTGAGGGTCTAAGATGTGCCAGTGAGGGTATTAGGCATCTCATGTAGATAATTTCATTTAAATTCTCTAAGAAGCACACTTATCTTTTATTATCTGTTTTTTTCACCATAATCGCCATAGTCTAGGCCCTCAGCTGTTAACAGACTTGCCTCTTAAGCTCCAGCAAAACCAACTTTCTTGCAAATCGCTTAATAGGCTGAGTTATTTCAGGGCCCTAGGCCTTTGCAATGCCTGGGATGTGTGGCCCTTCATCTGCCAGATGTCCTTCTACTTAACTTCTTAGGGTTCAGTTAAAGTATCCCACATTATGCACAGTCCTTCCTGCTCCTTCCCTTACTCTGTTGGCGGGACTTTACTCTTCTTCAGGTAGAAGTTGTATCTGCTGTCCTAGGATTTGTACCAAAATGTGTGTTGGAATTCCATTACATGAATCAGAGACACTCATTGGTGACCGATTTAATGCTAAATGCACTTAAATGGAGAAAACACTACCAATAAATCTTTGGCAGTCAAATGCAGGTTTGCACTCGACCGATTTCTACTTTTAGTATTACATTTATCGCACGGAATTATAATTTTAATGTACATTTCTCTCTCACCACTAGACAAAGATCTCCTTGAAAGCAGAACCATGTCTTATTTGTCTTTGAAATCCCATGACCTTGCAAATACAGTGTCTGGTAAATTACTCTTGAATAAATGTATGGATGAATGAACGAGATCACCTTGCTTCTCCTTAAATCCAGCTTGTACCCAGATAAATAATGCATTTTCAGTAGCCACTCACTGACCTCAAGATAAATGTAAACCCTCAAAATGGATTCCATGAGTTCCCATAATTATCATTTGCCCTACCTCAGCTCTATCTCTAATTAATCTTACGGGCTAATGATTACTACATGAAATCTCCTGGCCAA
The DNA here is from genome assembly GCF_011800145.1 of Mirounga leonina. Lineage (NCBI taxonomy): Eukaryota > Metazoa > Chordata > Mammalia > Carnivora > Phocidae > Mirounga > Mirounga leonina. The sequence continues at coordinate 21,241,656 of NW_023270709.1, read as the reverse complement.
TATATATTGACCCATTTCTTGAACATTATACACTCATTTTTTCCTCCAGAGCCTTGATTAAATTGCCCTCTACTCCATGGCATAATGGAAAGATCATAGAGTGTCCAAAAAGCTGATCGTGAGACTCATACTCATGTTACCTGTGTGACTTTGGTCAAATGACTTAACGTCTTTGAGGCTTGGTTTTTCTCATTTATGAAATGGGATGATGTCTGAGATAACACATATAGATTGCCCTGGAAGCGGAGCAAATTTTATTATTCTTATTCTTACATATTATTATTATACCTGCACATAGAACCATATAAATATTATTATTATTATCCTGCATATCCTTCAGTGTGAAGCTCTAAGGCCCAAATTCTCTTTGAAGGTAGGAGAGCCGACATTGTTTTCTGAACTGTCTGAACCACTAACTAGGTACTTCTTCATATACCATCACAATTGTTATTTAATTGTTTCATGTGTGTATGATCTTTCTCCCAGATTGGGAGCCTCTCAAGGGCAAAAGCAGGGAACTTGTGTTACCCCGTGTTACCCTTCCTTTTATGCCCCTGATCCCTTAGCAGAGGATACCATGTTAAAATGTAGTAATATAACCTATTAAAGGTATTAATATTAAATTGTCTTAAATAAGGAGAATGGAAAATAGATTTAGAATCAGAGGGTTTTAGAGTGATACATCTTAAAACATCACTTAATACAACCCTCTCTTTCTATGGAAGCTGTAACCTACGTATGCTATGTGCCTTTCTTATAGTCACAGCTAAGAATAATTCATGCTAATGATTCCTGAGACTATGCCAAGTAATTTATTTATTTTTTAAAGATTTATTTATTTAGAGAGAGAGAGAGAGAGCAATATAGAGTGGGGGAAGAGGCAGAGGGGGAGGGAGAGAGAATCCCAAGCAGATTCCCTGTTGAGTGTAGAGCCCGATGTGGGCCTCGATCTCACGACCTTGAGATCATAACCTGAACTGAAATCAAGAGTTGGACACTTAACTGACTGACCCACCCAGGGACCCCTGTGCCAAGTAATTTAAATGAATGATATACTTGAATGACATTGGAGTATTTATGATCCCCACTAGACAGATGGAAAAACTGATACTTAGAAGCTAGGATTCAAACCCAGGCATCCTTCTGTGGAGCTCCCACCCTTAAACCTGCCCTTGGCAGTGACATTTCTTAATTCTCACACCAGCACCCTTCCTGCTCCAGGGGCAACCATTATCTTCTGTCTATCGCAGTGGTTCTTTGTGTGGCCCCAGACCAGCAGCTGCAGCATCATCTGGGAACTTGTTAGAGATGCAGATTCTTGGGTCCCACCCAGCCCTGGTGAATCAGACACTTGAGGGGGAGGGGGAGGGGGAGGGGGAGGGAGAGTTAGACAGTCTGCGCCTTGACAATTCCCCACTGATCCTGATGCACACTCTTGTCTGAGAACCACAGCTTTTGGGTAAATATTGTACTTGTCTTTTGGCTTCTTACACTGCTTAGCCTGTTGCTTAATAGATTTTTATGTAGTAAGGTATTTTTTTAAAGATTTTATTTATTTACTTGTCAGAGAGAGAGAGACCGAGAGAGCAGCAGGCTCCCCGCGGAGCAAGGAGCCCAATGCGGGACTTGATCTCAGGACCCCGGGATCATGACCTGAGCTGAAGGCAGATGCTTAACCAACTGAGCCGTCCAGGTGCCCCTATATAATAAGGTATTTAAGTAACAAGGGTGATAGAGTCTACGTCTCTCCATCAATATTCAATGATTTCTGGGTTAGGAAAGGAAACGCCACTTCAAGCAAAGAGAACTAACCTGAAATCTGCTGGCATGCATTTATAATTTGAAGAACCTTAATTAGTTTTGTTACTTCACTTGTTTTTACATATATTTTTATATTTTCACTTAACATAATTATAGGAAACAATTTGAATTTTCTCTGCACAGTGACTGGAATTTTTAACAAAAATTGCGTCTTCCCCAAGTCCTTCCAGAAATTCTGTATTCTGCTTGGAATCCTTAATAGGGCTTTAAAACATTTAAAGACAGAGGGAAAATATTTTTTGTTTAAATTTGGCCAGATATCATCATGAATATGATATATACAATATGTAATAATTAGGGAAGAAACCCGGACCTCATTTTTTATGTAATACTAACATATAGACTGGGTAAGAACAACCTTAGCCAATATTCATATGCTTAGTTTACATGAAAATAACAAGAACAAAGGGTAAATAAAATATGTGATTTCTTCAGAGAAGCCTCATTTCTTCAGAGTCTTTTAAAGTTCTTGAAGTAATTTTTCTGGAAGGTTGTAATGTGCAAATCTAAACTCATGACTGTCATGAGACTTGTATATGTTGTTTGTCATTTGGGTACTTTTAATATTAAATCAGTTACCATTTATTTACTTAAAATGTATAGCTAACTGAGGGAAACATCTATCTTATTTTTGATAATAATTTTAGAAGGACAGATATTTAACATTCCTACCACTGACAATTTTATGCCAGTCAAAAGACTGCATCAAAGGACCCCAGATCCCCTGGGACACGTTAAACATTTAAAATTTTCTACTTTGGGGCTCTAGAGAATAAGAGGTTAATGACTCCATTTTCCGCAAAAGGAAAAAAATGTAAAAGATAAAGAGAAAGGTAGTGGTTGTTGGAATGTCACCTTTAAGATTTCAAATCACTCTAAGTTCTATGGATAATGAGATTTTCTTGCTTTGGGGTGAGGATGGCTACTTTTTTGAACAATTTAAGATACTAGCTGAGTAGTATTTCTGTAGAAACTGCGGAACAGCTCAACCAATCCTTAATAGATCATCATTATGCACAGAATAATTTATGCTGTACTTTTAAGGAATAAGGTCAATGCAAATATTGTCCTTATATAAAAGCAATAATTATTGATGTAATGAGAAATTGATCTGGAATAATAAATATATTTTCGTCTTCTAAAGAGGAAACAGTTGTGATTGCTTACCAGAGAGTGTACTTGAATTGCTTTCTGAACAGCAATGCAGGATAAGGACACACAGAGAATGAAGTGTGATAAATTGATGGGACTTCAGGTAAATTTCAGAGAATTTTAGAGTTGTAAGGGATGTTAGTTACCATCTAGCCTAATCTCCCATCTAACCCCAAATCTCTTCAGTATGGTCTCTGATGGAATGTTATCCTGTGCTATTTGAATATCTTCCCCCCAGGGATAAAAGAGTAAACCACTCTCTTCTTAGATAAGTCCATTCCACCTTCTCAATTTCACTCATTGGCATAAATTCTGCCCCCCGGGGCCCCACACTGACCCCACACTTGGTCTCGTCGCCAACATCTGGATTACTTCTCGTTTGTGAATGTCTCTCTTTAAATCAAGTTTCCAGAGTGAACACAATTAATTCAGCTGCTATCTGAGAGCAGGGCCACATGTGGGCAGGACTGACCATGATCTCTTTTCTATGACATTCTTTTATTTTTTCATCATGTTTATTGAGGTCTAACTTACATGCAGTATAGTTCGCCCCTTATAATATACTGTCCTCTGAGTTTTGATGAGGGCATATAGCTGGGTAACCACAGCACAATCAAGGTATGGAACAGCTCTGTCCCCACCTTGTTCCCTTTGTAGCCAACCCTATACTTCATCCTCAGCTCCTGGCAACCACTAATCCATTGTCTGCTTCTACGGTTTTGCCTTTTCTTCTGCAATGACATCTTGATTACTGAAGTTCAATATTATGTTAGGTGCGAGGGTCCTCATTAGTATGACACAAGACGCATGATAACCTATAAAGAACTTAAAAAAAAAAGGATGAGGAAAAAATAAGTAAGTGCAAGAGAATTGAAAAAGGAAAGAAAGGATCCAGAGAGAGGAAAAAGAAAGACCAAAGGAAGGGTGTATAGTTGGGATAGAAGGTGCTTTGGATGTTGGTGTCAACACCTGTTTGAGTCACAGTGGGGGGCTGACCCATGGCACTGATTGGAAAATTTGGTAGGCTCACTCATTGCACTGATTGGACACTCGAGGGAACACAGAGCTGGTTGCAGAGGGGGAGAGGCTAATCTCCAAATACACTGTGCTCATGAATAGTGAGAATGAGGGGCCGTGCGTCCTCTACCACTGTGGGAACAGTGTCAACAGTGCCGAGTATCCATCCACAGCCTGTTAGCACGTATTCATATATCCTAACTTCAGATTCTGGTGACTTCTATCTACCTCTCCCAGAGATTCAGATCTGGGTAAAGGCCAAGTTTTGGAGAAGAGAATCTAACGTGAATTTGGGAGACTGACTTTTACAGAGACACTTTCAGAAAATAAGAGAGAGATTTGTTTTGAAATAATTTTCAAATAATTGCAGTTGCCTTGAAGGATTTTTTTTTTTTTTCCTAGCCAGTTAGGAGGCTAGATTCCCTCTTCCACACCTCCTGACCCATTTATTGTTGTGATTAATGATTTGCACCTCAGATTAGTTTAGCCGTTACTTTCCTCCTGGGTTTACTACTCTGTGGAAGGTCCTCATGGTGAAGTGTCTTGAGATTTGAGCTCTAATCTCAGCTGTGCACCAACTAGCAGGCTCACTCCCCTACTGTCTCTCAGGGCTTAGGGATAGGGTTGTCGGGCTTAACAAATTAAAATATAGGCTGTTCAATGTCCACAATAGCCAAACTGTGGAAAGAGCCAAGATGTCCATCGACAGATGAATGGATAAAGAAGAGGTGGTATATATATATACAATGGAATATTATGCAGCCATCAAAAGGAATGAGATCTTGCCATTTGCAACGACGTGGATGGAACTGGAGGGTATTATGTTGAGTGAAATAAGTCAAAAAGAGAAAGACATGTATCATATGATCTCACTGATATGAGGAATTCTTAATCGCAGGAAACAAACTGAGTGTTGTTGGAGTGGGGGGTGGGGTGGGAGGGATGGGGTGACTGGGTGATAGACACTGGGGAGGGTATGTGCTCTGGTAAGCGCTGTGAATTGTGCAAGACTGTTGAATCTCAGATCTGTACCTCTGAAACAAATAATGCAATATATGTTAAGGAAAAAAAAAAAAGAAGAAGAAGGTAGCGGGAGGGGAAGAATGAAGGGGGGGAAATCGGAGGGGTAGACGAACCATGAGAGACGATGGACTCCGAAAAACAAACAGGGTTCTAGAGGGGAGGGGGGTGGGAGGATGGGTTAGCCTGATGATGGGTATTGAGGAGGGCACATTCTGCATGGAGCACTGGGTGTTGTGCACAAACAATGAATCATGGAACACTTCATCTAAAACTAATGATGTAATGTATGGGGATTAACATAAGAATAAAAAAAAATATAGGCTGTTCAGTTAAATTTGAATTTCAATAAACAACAGAGACTTTTTTAGTTATAAGTGTATCCCATGCTGAGATAAGCTGTTAAAATATCCCGAAATATGCAAATGTTGCGAAACGTCAAGTGGTTGCATTGTTTAAGAAGATATTCTTGACTTGTGGGTGACCCCTAGTGATTTAGGAGAACAGACAGTATATAACCCTTGTCGAGGAGGTTACTTTTGGATTCTAAGTATCGAAGGTAGCTTCAGTCGGTGAAATCATCAGGTTGTAGTGGTACTTGTAGTTCAAGGGTGGGAGGTGGGAAGGTGTGCACCCAAGACAGTGTCCACATGGGTAAATGGTGAGGACACCTTTAGAGCTATTAATATTCAAGGTGATGGATATGGGTATCTAGTGAGACAATAAAACATAAAGTTCCAAAAAAAAACCATTCCTAGTTCGGGTGAATTTTATTTCCCATGATTTTTTAAAATGTCTTTTCTTCTACTACCTTTTTTTTTTTTTTTTTTAATTCTTATCCATACTCTACTACCTTTTTTTCTTTTTTTTCTGTTTGCTCATCAGCTCATTTTGGTCTCCCATTTGTGTTTTAAATCTTTGCTGTTTATTTTAATTTAGGATGTCAGCCCATGAAAAATAGATTTTTTGTTCTGTGCCCCAGACATAGCATTGCTGATTTTTACTTATTTATCCATCTTTATCCTGCCTGAGGGAAAACAAGTATTTAAAATGCATTGTTGTCTTCATCTGTGAGTAGATAAATTTAGTACTTATTTGCAATGGTGCCGTAGTCTACTTTCTTACTCCTAATTTTGCTGCCAGCAATTACTGGGCCATAGTCTTGTGAGCATGTCTATACTCTGTGTGTCTTTGTAGTCTCTCTAGGCATTTAATCATGGTAAGATGGGTAAGAGTAGAATGAACAATGGAAATGGACATTAGATCATGATGGTTAATTCTTACCAAAAAGTAAATTTAGCTCCAACTTTTAGCTTTTTAGAAAATGACTGTATTAAAAATTTCATAAGTTCATCTGTCCATCAAAAATCTAGTGAGTACAGATCAGAATAACAGATTAATGTTAAACATGATTTCTGAGTGGCAGGAAATTTTGTTCTAGATGGAGCTGATGTCTCATACATATGTGACTGACAGGTTCATAATGGCACATTACATTTACTCTCCCACTCCTCTCGTGTGTAGATAAAAAAAAAATCAGTTACAATAAAGGTAGTCACATTTCCAATAACTTACTGTTAACTCATCATGTAATGGTAAGTTCTTTCAGTTAGTACTCAAGCAATATATTTTATATTGATTTTCTCTTGGTGATGCTTCTGGCTCGTACATCATTAGGTATTTACTGAAAGAGGTAAGTTACAAAAATGAGATTATGGCTTTCTGAGCATGGGTAACTCAATACTTTAGTGACTAGAACCTACTAATAAAAATTAGTCTTCTAAAGTCACCTGGCACTTACAGCCCACAGAGCTGGACAGCACGGGAAGGTCAAGGGAAGGGACCGTCCCTCAAGAGAAAGCTCAGTGTCGGGATAATGGAGATCGCGATCCTCCTGCAGTTGGAGAAATAAGGTTAGCACATTGTGACTGGCACAGGATAGTGGACAGAGTCTGGCGCCGAGACATAGTTTTCCTTCCTTCCTTCCTTCCTTCCTTCCTTCCTTCCTTCCTTCCTTCCTTCCTTCCTTCCTTCCTAACCATCAAAATAACTTCAGGTCCTTGGTTTTATTTTCCTGTATAAAAGGGAGAAGTTTTGAACTGAGAGGGATTTTAGGGACTCCCAACTCAATCATCTTATCATATTCGTGAAGAGTCTAGCTAGTATCCAGGTGGGCTAACTAAGCTACTCAATGGCACAGATAATACTGGTGGAGCTAGGGGCAGGACTTGGTTCTCAGACTTTTATTTAATACTCTTGCAAATGTGGTCAAAGGGCATGAGGTCAGAGGCAAGATTTGGGTCTCAGCAGGATCATATCTGAGGCAGATGACCTTTTCAAGTAACAATGTCCTTGAACTCATCTTCCTCATCAGGAAAGTGGGGGTAATAACACCTGCCCTGTTTACCTCTCAAGGCTTTTATGGGTATCTAGTGAGACAATAAAACATAAAGTTCCAAAAAAAAAAAAAAAAGAATACTGCATTATTTATTTCTTGCCATGTAATAATCTTAGCAGCTTAAAGAACAAACATTTATTATTGCATAGATTGTGTGGATCAGGAATCCGGGCCCAACTTAACGGGATGCCTCTGGCTCGAAGTCCTTAGTAAGGTTATAGTCAATCTGTCAAGAAGACCCTTGGTCTCATCTGAAGGTTTGACTTGGGGGAGTTCCAGGAGAGGTCTTTTTCTAAGATCAGTTACGTGATTATTATCAGGATTCAGTTCCTTGTGTGTGGACCTCTCTAGGACGGTTCATAACATGGCAGCTGTTTTCCTTGGACTGAGTGAGCAAGAAAGCAAGAGATTGTGAGCAAGATGGAAGAAGGTCTTTTTGTTACCTACTCTTGGAAGTAACATCCCATCACCTTTGCTGTTCTCTACGTATTAGAAGCGGGTTATTAGGCCCCCACACTCAAAGAACACGAATGACATAAGAGCACCGATACCAAGAGATGACAGCCATTGGGCCCATCTCAGAGGTTCCTACTGCAAGGATTATTCTCAGTTCTATGGTAGTTACAAGGAAAGCATTAGATATTAGATGTATGCTTGCTTTAATGAATGGAAGGCTTTTTCAAAAAGAAGGTGGTGTTAATATCTTCATTTATCACTAATGATGGACTCTCTGCCCCTAAAAGAGATTCAAGGTGGCAGCCACATTTACTTTGTGTGTGCTCTATTCCTCCTGTTTAGAATGCCTTCCTTCTCAGCCCTTGTGCACCTGAGAATTGCTAAATCATCTGCAAATCCACCCAGACGATGCATCCTGGATATGTTACCATGGTTCAACAACTATGCTTTCTGAGGTGAACGTGGCCATAGGACCCTGTACAATCTGAAATACAGCTGCATTTTCTAGTTGTGTCACAGTTCACTGATGAGTCTTCCTAGAGGAACAGCAATAAATGACCTTGGGCAAGGGGACCTATATCTCACTGGTTTATTCTATTTTGAAGACTAGACCTTCAGTGATTTGTAAAGAGTTCTTGAAACCTTGACAGTTCCCTTGCTAGGGGTGCAGAAACATATGAAAAACTTTTATCAAAATGGGGGCAGAGGGGGGCGCCTGGGTGGCTCAGTCATTAAGCGTCTGCCTTCGGCTCAGGTCATGATCCCAGAGTCCTGGGATCGAGCCCCGTATCAGGCTCCCTGCTCTGCAGGAAGCCTGCTTCTCCCTCTCCCACTCCCCCTGCTTGTGTTCCCTCTCTCACTGTGTCTCTCTCTGTCAAATAAATGAAATCTTAAAAAAAAAAAAAGGGGGGGCAGAGGATCACCTGCATCCCCACCTTTGGAAGGCTTTAAAAGGTCAGATTCCTGGACCTTGCTTCAGGCTGAATAAGAATCTCTGGGATTGATCCCAGAAATTTGTATTTTTACCCAGGTGATTCTGATGTGAAGTTTGATAAGCCCCAGTCTAAAGGAACTCTCCGAAGCTTATGAGTGACAGCATCCATACGGGTGTTCTCATTTGCCTTTATATTGGCTATGGTTTGTGATTATAGTTCTTCTAAGGCACTGATGGTTTTAAAGGCACCATTATATTCTGCACTATTAAGAAAGAAAACAACTCTGCTGATTATAATGTTAAGGGTCCATAAAGATCCCTTCAATTGGAGAGATGTTGAAGTATGAGAAAAATCTCAGAATTGAAGCAACGTGACAAAATATCTTTCTTTTCTGACCTGACCAGACCTATGAGATAAACGCTCTATATTTGACTTCCTAGAAATGTGTCTTTTAAATTCCTGCATTCATCCACCCAACCATTCATTCATTCTGCATGTATCACATATAGTTACAGACGGCACAGTGCTTGGCCGAGGTGATAGGGTGGTGGATGAGATGTATCTCATGGGGCTGAGGCTACAGGGGAAAGACTGAAATTAAATAAACACACCAGGCAATATATACCTGCTAATTAGGATAAATGCAATGAAGGAAAAAGAATTGTCACCTAATAGTTGCCGGGTAGACAGAGAGGTTCAAAGGTATTGGGGCCCACGGGGATAAACAAACAATTGTCTCTGAAGAGGATAGAAGTAAGGGCAGATGGGCGGTCGTTTGCATTAGCCAGGCTCATACCAATGACTCCTTTAGGAGTGGCACGTGAGACCATGAGCCCAGCACAGGGACAAGCATGCACAAAGGTTTACTCTCTCGGCATCCGGGTGACTGATGTCTGGAAAGGCCAGCCGTCCACACGTTCCATAACTGAGGACCCCACTAGGCTGAGTCTTGTCTTCCTTTCTCCCAATGTTCTCTGGGTTTGAATTCCCTTCTGGGCTTCCACTGCCATGTGCCTGACTGCGAATTGAACTTAACACCCTGAATCATCGGTGTCACTCTGAGATGGATTCTTTACAATCCTTAATGTGACAAACTGGATTGATGCCCTGCCCTCTGCCTGCCAGCTTGCTGCAATGTCTCCTTAAATCTCTTCTTCTCCCTCCCTCTGGCTTCCTACACTGTGCACACGAAAGGGAAGGCATTTCCCTGCAATAATGCTACACAGTGTGGAGAAGCAAGAGATAGGGTCCTGAGTTCTGGAGTCCACTCTGGTCCTCCTCTCCTCTTCGTGCTAATTTGACGTGACAGAATTCTGCAGCCTTATCAGCTGCCTAAATGCCCTTCAATCTTTGTTTGGGGAGACTTTTGTACAAAAATTGAGTCAATCTGGGTGTCATCCGGCAGCCTAAAACAAATGAAATTGTAAAAGTATTTATCGCCAAGCAGTGATTTGAGTACTCCCCCTCCCCCAAACCCGTTAAAAGAAGGAAAGCAGATCAGTTGTCTCTGGGAGATTTAAAATGAAAGGTACTTTTCGTCTTAAAAATGGAACTCAGGATGCTGTTTGAGTGTGCTGCGCATTCAGTATTCACAGGGTAAAACATAAAAGAAATAACATGGATTTAAAAAAAGATATTATTTTTCTGCAGCATGCTGCTTCTACCAAACCACCTGAGAGGTGATTTGAGAAGGGCATTTTAGAATAAAGACATTGTTCTGACAGCAAATACGAATGAAATAAAATTGGCCCAAGGCTTTGATGCCAGAACCCACATGGAGAGCTGAGACATAGCAACACGCTAGCTTAATGCACTAGAGGGATAGAACCAGCATAATTGGTAGAAGTGTGTGAAGCAAAGATGAAAGAGGAAAATATTTTTAAAAAAAAAATTTTAAAAACACGCATGGAGATTAGAACAGACTTTTCTGGTTGTATTAATTGCTTTATTGCAAGAACTTACCCATAACTGTAACAAGGGGACAGAGTTAAGCTATAATCTTTTCGGCCCCATTGTCAAGGGAAGATATGTGAGTGGGGCAAAATAAGCTATTGTCCTCTAATTTTTAGGAAAGTAAATAGAACAGGGGCGCCTGGCTGGCTCAGTTGGGGGGGCAGGTGACTCTTGGTCTCAGGGTTGTCTCTTTGGGCCCCATGTTCACTTGTAGAGATTACTTAAAATCTTAAAAAAAAAAAAAAAAGAAAGTAAAGAGAAGAAAGGATGGAAGTCTTCTTTTGGGTGCTAATGAGATTCTGGCTTCTGGCTCAAGCATATGACATATCTTAAAACAAACCCTATACATACTATATGAGTGGTGACCCCGATCTTCCTCACCTGTGAGCTTTGCCCCAAGCCTGAGGAAGTTGCTTAAAATGGCTTCCAGTCAGGCATAAAACAAGTAAGAAAGGAATCAAAACCACAAGAAAATGAGATCAAAACTCTCTCAGACTTTCCAGGTGACCCTATGTCCATGAGTTGTTCCTGATGAACAGGTATAAGAGAAGTTTAAGAAGAAATAGGAACTCAGTCATTTAACACACCCCTGAGGAGGGTCATTTGTCTATTGTTTTTAGATCAATCACCAAGTACCGCTGCAGAAGGCTGAAGGAAAGATCCTGAGTGCCTTTCTTGTGTATTAGTGAAGAACACACTGTCCATCGAGAGGCGGAGTGGTCATTCGGGGCATGGAGAAGGAAAACACAGGTGATAACTGATAACTGTTCCTATAGACCGCTAATTCTTCTGCTCTCATTTGAACAGCTAAAACAATGCTGGCTGATTTTAGGAAAGACACTCTTTGAAGTCTTTTCCTGCTCTTTAAATCTCTAGACAAAACAAACGAAGGCAATGCAAAAGCTCAAATTAAAATTACATTTTAATCTCATTCCTTAAATAATTAAGTCCGTAATTTTTTTCCTTCTTAATAAATGATTTAGCCTGGAAGGGAGGTCACTTAATGTGCGTCTAGCATTGATAACAATGTGGAAATAACACAGTGTTCAAAAACAAGCTCTAGTACATAATTAGCCATATGATCTTGAGCAAGATGGTTAACACTTGAAGCCTCGGATTTTTCATACATAAAAATGGGATGAATATCTATTTTTCAGGGTTACCATAAGTATTAAATGAGATATGTTCAATTGCTTAGCATAGTGCCCAACACATCATTGGTCACAAATAATTTCCTTCTAAGGATTAATATTTAGATTAGATTTCATTTCTCACAGAAGACCTACAAGAGGAAAAGTAAAAAGTCCCAGCTCTTGAAGTTTTTTAAGCCTATAATTCTTTTTCAACTCTGAAAGTAACACATATTCTTACAAAAAATTAAAATATAAAACATTGAAAGAAAAAAAATGACAGTGGTCCCCCTTATCCGTGCTTTCTGCTTTCTATAGTTTTAGTTACTCCAGGTCAACCACGGTCTGTAGGCATATGATCCACCTTCTGACTTTATTGTCAGAAGGTCAGTCTACGTCGCAATGCCTACATCATCCACCTCACTTCATCTCATCACGGAGGCGCTGTTATAATCTCGCATCTTCACAAGAGGAAGAAGGGTGCGTACAATACAATAAGATATTTTGAGGGACAGACCACAATCACGTAATTCTTTTTACAGTGTATGGTTCTAATTGCAAAGATTTTATTTTTATTTATAATTGCAATTTCTATTTGATTACTAGTTATTGCAGTTAATCTATTACTGTGTCTAATTTATAAATTAAATTTTCTTATCAGTATGTATGTATAGGAAAAAACATAGCATATATAGGGCATGTCCGCAGTTTCAGGCATCCACTTGAGGTCTTGGAAATGTATCCCCTGTGGATAAGGGGGAATTGCTGTATTATCCACAATCTCACCACTCTTTATATTTGTAGGTTATGAATTTTCTGCATTTATTATAGTTTTTTAAAGATATTTTAACATTAGATATTATATATACATATAATTAAAGCAAGAAAGTATCTTTTCTAAAATCGGCCAGCTTCCCAAATTCGAATGAGAGCAAAACAATTGCAATACTATTTTTTTCTTTCTCTGAATATAATGTCATTAACATTTCCTTATATTAGTCAAATCTTTTGACACATCTAATGTTTATTGACTATATATTCCACTTATATGTCATAAACTCTTAGGATATTTTCAATGTTATGCTATTGAAATTGACTTTGAGATAAATATATTCACATATTTTAAGAAATGTACTTAATTTCCAAGTGCTATTTGTACATAGATTTTGGAGTAAGTGGATATGAACATTTCTAGGACTTTGGAAACATCGCCAAACTGGTTTCCTATAGGATTGGGTCAACTTACGTCCCACCAGCAACACGAGAGCCTCACTTCCTGGTTTCACTTCTACCTCATAAATATTGAATAGTATTACTGAAAAAGTTTTGCAAAAGTGAAAAATGGTATTTTTGCTATATTAATTTGCATCTCTTTATTACTATGTTTGAATGCTTTCCCCTTTTGTGAATGTTTGTTCACACTCTGTGCCCATTTGGCTGTAGGGACCCTCATATTTTCCCATCCACTTAAATGTACTTTCCCTATAGAAAAGATAAACGCTTGGTCATACTTGCTGTGAATCTTTACCTTATTTTTTACTTTTTTTGGTACATTTGCTTGAAAATTTTACAGTTGTATTTATTTTTTTCTTATGGATTTTTCTTTTCTCTTAAGGTTATCCCTTAAGGGAAAGTCCTGGAGTTATTACTCATTTTTCTTTTGAAAATTTTGTTACCCAAAGGGGTTTCATACTGTACCCCACAAAAAACCCAATTATCTCCTGTGTGTGTGTATAAGTGTGTTTGTGTGACTCCGGTTAGGGCAAAAGGGCAAAATGGAAGATCACGAATACCAATCTCAAACATAATGAAAATGACTCATAAGTTTGTTTTTTCTTAAAAAATCCAAATGCCCATAAAATTTCATTGTGTGGTGCAAGGCTTGGAGAGAATTAGAAAGAGTTGCCGACAATAAATCGGAATGTTAAAACCAGCAGGCTTCTTGACAGATGGGGGAAACTATGAGTTAGTTATATGAGGAGCTATTCGAGACAACGCGGAACAGTATAGTGAGTGGCAGAATCTACCCAGACTTAGCCGCGCTCAAACACTTTTCCTCTTTGCATTTGCCTGAGCCTGCCTGCGACAGATCTAAGTGCATCTGTGAACAGCCAAAGAGAGGCGAATGATTTCCAAACAGAAGGAAATCTCTAAGAATGTGATTCTTCCTCAGGCTAATAGGGAAACAGTATGAAAAGTCTTTCTCAGCTTATGGTCCCAATTAGGCTATCTCAATACTCTTTAAAGCAAATTCTGCAACCCGGCCCCCACCCCCCAACACACATAGCCGGCCATATTCACAAATTTCAACGAGCAGGATGTTTTTTCATCTGAGAATATCCTCTATTTTAAATTTTTCTGTTCAAACATAAATTCTAGAGAAAGAGGACTCAAACCAGAAACTCTATACTTTTCAACGCTCTGCATATAACGAAGTTCTGAAGTCATGGATTCTGCGTATAAATGTACTGAGCAACAAATTATAGAGACACCACACCTGGTCACAAGAAGCATGCAGGCGAAGACTGTGCTGAGTGCATGGTGTATAGGGACATGGGGACAGATAAAGTAAGATAAAGATATTAAAGATAGTAAATCAATATAGGAATGGACCAAGAACAATATATGTGACATATACATCAGAAGAGATGTACATTTATTCACCTAATATATGTAATGGTAAATATAATACGGGTCATTTGTGATTAGCATCAGTCCTTAGGGTACCTTCAGTGAGGCACCCCTTTGTGATAAAAACTCTCTCAGTAAGGGGAAATAGAAGGGAAATCCTACAACTTTACAAGGAGCAGGTATGAAAAACCCACAGCTAACACCATACTTGTAACCATGTGTGTAGGTTGTCCTACAAAATCTCCAGAAAAGCTGCTGGAACCAATTAGTCCTGGGGATGGCAGGAGAAGGTCCATTTGGTCATATTTGGCATTAATATCTAAGTGGCAGGAGCCACAGAATACTTTTGGACCGAGGAGTAATTGGTCTGATTCTCATTTGCGAACACTCCTTCTGGCAGGTGAGTGAAGACTGGTTTCAAGGGTGTGATAAAGAGAGCAAAGACCAGCTGAAAGGATTTTTCAATGGTCCCCATGAGAAATGATGTGGGACTACATGAAGAGGGGCTGGACGGAGAGCAGAGTGGATCTCCTGTAGAAGGCAGGGGTATGAGAACACAATGAATATGGGAGCAAGGGAGAAAGAGGAGTCAAGGATAATGTTCAAGGTGTCTGGCATTGTTTGAATCCAAATGTGCATCTGTGCTTCTGAGTTGTTCAAAGCACCAAGAGACGGAAGTAGCCTTTGACACTGAGGCAAGAAAGGAAAAATAATAAGAATCCAAAGTGCGTTTTTCTAAATGAGCTGAAATACACTGTATTTTGTGATTCAAACATGCAGGCTGGGATTATGCTTTGTTAGTTCGTACCAGGTGATTTTTTTGTGTGATTCTGAGTTTTGACCGCATCTTTGGGTGGGAGTTTTGTACATTTCCCGCGCCGTCACAAGAGCTGATTTTAGGTTGGAAAGATTGCATTCTATTGAAGATCTGCCAACACGTGATAATGAAGGTTTCCTTTGTTAGGTGTCCGAGAAGAAACTGTGTTATAATGCATGATAACTTATCACTGGAACTATTACTAGTTTATCCAAAGTTGAGCATCCATAATTTCGTAGAGTCTGAACATAATAGTTTCACATTCTGACCTTTCATCCTTCATGTTTTCTGTTCTTTGATGTCAGATGTGAAGTAGTAGCAGGGCAAGAAGAGAGTTTTGGGTGAAAAATGCCTTTGCTTCCAGGAAAGCTTGCTGTTTTTCCTTTTCATTCCTCTTCACGTGGGAGTAGATATTAGCCCTTCTTGTTCTGCGGCTATTATTCTGGGGAGGGGGGGGGATACAAACAGAAGCCAAGAGTGTATTTTAAAAATTGAAGAGCATCAAGACATCCCAGCCTGAGTTGGCCATCAAGATTTACAATTACATTTCCATCACAAAGAGCCTGGCCCATCATATTTGGCCATGACCATTTATGTTTTGATTTCTATTTCTTTGGCGGGACAACACCCCAATTAGACAGATGAGCATTCCGTTCCGATTGTGGAGCATATCCTTGCTGGCCTAGGTTACTCGGGGGCTCCAGTGGCTATTCTCTTCTCCATGGTGCCTGCACCCCATGAATTCTCACCCCATAGAAAACTATGTAGGTTAATACACTCATGGTTATTTAACCTGGATTATGGCTGAATTACCTGGATGATAGACCAGAATTTTCCCTGAAGTTTCTAGGTTCTTCACCTTTAAGTGCTTTTCACTGTTGTTATGTAAATTGAGTGGAGGTGATGGGGGTTGAAGGGAAAGAGTCTGGAATTTCTTTTTCTCTCCTTATCCAGTAACTGGGTCAGAACGTCTACGTTGCCTCCTGGTAGCACACGGTGTTCTTTAAAATATCACAGGAAAGTCATAAGTAGAGAATCATCATTATAAAAAGGGCATTGTGCCTGCAAATTCTGACTTGTGTGGAAAAAGAACCGTTTTCATTCAGAATTCATTTCCCGCTAACACAAAACATAGTTCACCGTTCACAATTGTGTATTATGGTGTATGTGGGTTCACTGTATATCTTCAGTGAAGGAAATATAAAAGGAGAAACCATCAGACTTGTCCTCCTTGCAAGAAATGAAACCCGCAGTTAGCAGGGCTTCCACGGCATTTCAAACCATTCCAAGAAGAAAAAAAAAAAAAATTAAAAGTGACTCCATGGACAGATTTTCCTTTCTTCAGAGGTAAGAGCTGCATTTCATTACTTTAAAAACGCTCGTTCTTTTAAACAACACTAAATGCTTCCTGGTCTGGATATATAAAATTATTGGATGGCCACTGCTGGCCATTCATCTGAGACCCTCATGTGCCCCAGTCGATTTTTGAGAACAGTTCTGCCACTTAACGTGACAAACATCCAGCCTTGCAGTTTAAGAGATCTTTGAGAAAGGCCATCCCCACATGAAATGAATTTAAAAGCAGCAATTTGTCATTTTGCCCTTCTTTTGCTGGGGAAAAAAATGCTGGTGATTTCTTTTGACTTAAACTGGGCATTCAAAAAGCTGTTTTTATTAATGAATCATATTAAGCCACTAGTGAAAGGCTCCCTGACTCTGTTTAAATAACAGGCTATGATTCCTCTCCCCTCAAGCTCCCCCCTCCCACCCCCATTTGGCTCCGCTGCTATTAATTGAGGAGTTTCTTTGTTTCTTTCCTAATGAAGCTAACAGAACACATCTGTCAGGTGCTCGTATTCTTTGCCTGTCTATAGTATGTAATAGACCAGCTGGAGGCTATAACGCTTCACAATACCCCTGGCCGTTACAGCAACTATTTATTCCTGGGCTTTTCCTCCGAAAGGGATTTGAAAAAAAAAAAAAAATCTGAAATTTGGGCCTAATTGCTATTTACCCAGCGATAGACACCTGTTCTAGCTGAGACATTGGCTCATGAATCCTACACCTGAGACCTCAGGGAGAGTAGAGGGGAGATTTCAAGCAGCTGTCTGTCCATTTAGATAGAGCTGTAGCTTGCGGGGTTTGTGTGTTTGTATGTAGAGACATATATTTTTAAATACTGTATGTTTAGTATGCACACCCATAACCAGAGGGTATATATTAAAAGCCATGTACTATTATTTCACGGTCAATTGCTTATCTGAAGCCTGGACGCATACTGTTGTTGCAGCTACAACTGTGACCGCTTTAAAAATAGGGCACTGGGGCTGAATTCACCACGGAGAGCGGGCGCATGTCCTTCAAAAAGTCCACTCCAGGCCTCGGGGGAAAATAATTTCTTAGGACCAATCAGGAGAGAAATCTAATCAAACATAACTTTTCTTGGAGAGATGCAGCTCTGTTTTTGTCGTTCCCCTCGCCCAACCCGATGGGCTTCCCTCCTTAAGACCTACTGAAATTATTCAATCTTCTGTTTATTTACTTTTTGACCTCAATAACACTATCCTTCCTTCCTTGGTTTGCCCTCCATTGGTATTGCTGGAATAACCTCCCCTTGACATACTGCGCCTCTTTTGCCCAGTGGAGCTACAGGGAAAGAACTCATGGTCATGGTGACAGCAATTTACTTCTTGGGAAAAATACGAAAAGCAAAAAGCAATTAATCATGGAGACTCTATGTCACGCAAGTTAGTACAACACCTAATGTTAAGTTTAGTAGTTAGAAATTCAAGCTTATTAAAATGCTATTAGATCACAAAAAGTACTGCTTTGCATTTGTAAAAGAATGGAAATTACGGTAATAGTATGGGGATATGTGTGTATGCGTGATATATATGTATCATGTACACATGCTATATATATATACAGACCTACATATGTACATATGTATGTACATTTAAATGTATATACACACATCTTCTGACCTCACACACTCCAATCTCAATGCCCCCTTTTGGCTTGAGGTATGTTTATGTGAAGAGAGAAGACTGGGGATACAGAGATTTAGCACAAGCTCATTGACAACAGAACGGAAATAAAACGTTATTGCCCTGCTATTTTATCTGGCCTCTAATCAGAGGACGGACATTCCTGCTGCAGAGGGCTAGGAGGGTAGGGAAGGTGGAGGGGGGGTTTAGGTGTGGAGGAAGGCAAAAGGAGAAGGAGGAATCTTGGTTTTTTGTTTTTTTCCTTTTCTTGTCTTTTGTGTCTTTTTCCCATTTGGTCTGACTTCTGAGGTTTTTGATGTATGCTCCATTGGTATTGCTGGAATAACCTCCCCTCGGTCTCATCTGCAGCCGGAGTTGACCGAAGAGTCAGAGCCTTAGGAGGTGGCTGGCAATGACAGGGGAGATGGACAGTACTCACATACAAATGAGAGCTTTGCCTCGGGGCTCACACAGTTGGATGGAAAGCTGATGCAGAGACAGAAATTCATTTCCCAAGAGAAGGAGAGAAGTGTGCAGGGAACTCAGGGTCACACCAGAACAGGTCGTAATGAAATTAGAGTTAATGAAGGCTGGAAGGAACCGAGGCCAGATGGGTTGGAGAAACTGTTATCTGAGATGCACGCTGAAACCAGACGTGGTACCTCCGTGTAGGAGAAATCAATTGTTGGAGGACACAGGAGAAAAGTTTGGGGAAATGTAAGACTCCCCCGCCCCCCACCCCCGTCTCAGAGGCAGGTGGTCTCTGGGCTTCCGTGTGACAAGATGTTGAAAGTGTGCGATTCTAGGAGGCAGATTATGTGCTTGAGGGCAAGATGGGTAATGTCTCCGAGCCTCAGTTTCCTTTCTGGTAAAATGGAGATAACAATACCTAGTGTTCTCTTCTTGGAAAGATTAAATGAGGTAGTTTTTGCCAAAAACGCAGGCGCACAGACTTGGTATCAAATATACAATAATGTTATCGTATTTCTTTGTAAGGATTATTCTTGTAAAAATGCCAATAAAGGCCATGCCAGTTAGCCTATCCGTGGAGTTGTCTACTTTCTAGAACCTTCATAGTGAGCATACGACATCAGAAAAGATAAACGAATGCTATGTACATCTTGCTGTTCTTAGTAGGTTTTTATATCTGCAGTGTGTAATAAAAGATAAGGATTTGGTCAGAAGGAGCCAAGGAACTAACTGATGCAGAGATAATCCACAGGACAATTGTTTAAATAAGAGAGTGAATGTCATTGCAGGGATCAGGGTTGGTCGTAATAAAATGGATTTGGGGCTTGATGTACATATAGATGGAGGTGTATAGGCAAGCTTTTCCTCCCAAAGCTCACTGTTTGTAACACCATTTTATTAATTGCAGGGAGAGGCATTTTGTGGGTCATTTTACCAACAAACCCTTCTTTCTCAGGGCTGTGATTCATTGCCCTTAGAACACAGTTCCTGGACCACCAGGAGCAGGGAATAATGTGGCAGATGATAGTACTCAATATAGCATTTGTGGCTGCTCAAAATCTTCTGGATGCTCTTCTTACCTTCGACACGTCCCACACTGCATCCTGTCTTCCCAAGTAGATGCCAGACACCTCATCACCATCCTACCTGGAAGCTAGGGTTCAGGCACAGGAACTGGGCTCTGCCAATCAGACGTGCCCACATGAGACGTGGATGCCAGTGAAGGATCACTGGAGACCAGTCTCATGGCAAGCATGGTGGCAGAGGTGTTCTGTTGGTTGGCCCTGGTGCTGGTGGTTTCTGACCTCCAGTTCTGAATGTCATGGTACCAGATGGCATTCAGGGGCTATTTTGCTAGTAAACAACTTGGCGACGTTGCCCAGCACTATGGTCTGGATCTCTGACCCTTCTGAAGATTCTGGGAGCTACCTAAGGCCTTTCAATAAAACGCTTTTCTTTCTCCACTGGCCAGAGTGGATTCTGTTTGCTAGTAAGACTCTTGACGATTGCGCATGTGTCACATATTTTCATTAAGTGTAATGCAAATTTTTCGGTTTAGTAATATTATGGAGGCAGGACGTGCCTCCCAAGCATCCATTTGCCCTTCTCTTGGTAATTACCCTGATATTCTGTGGGGAAGATGGTGTGATCCATGATTTTCTAGTGTAGTCATCTGGCTGGGGGCAAGTTAACTCTACCCTGACTCTAGCAACAGGTCATGTGGCTCAAGGCTGTGCTAATCGATGTAATTCTATTTCTGGCCATAGTTAGGGAGCCGGTATTTGGAGATATCAGAGGAAGTGTTCCAGGTGTTTCTAGGAAAGATCTCCTCAGAGAGTTTCCAGAAACAACTCTTTCTCTCTGCATGCATATCAAGAGAGATGTAATTCAAGGGGTTATTTGCTGCCTGATTTCAGCCACAAGAAGGGAGCCAGCTCCAGGATAAATAGAATGGAAGACATAGCAGAGACCCACAAAGAAGCCACATACTTGTGACATCATTGGGCCACCAAATCTACCCAACCCAATCGTCCAGCCTAGATATGAACTTTCTGGTAATGGGAAGAAATTAATGCTTCTTCTGTTTACCACTTTGCATTGAGTTCTTTGTAACTTGCAATGGAATGCACCCTAACTTACCAAATACTTAAAAAAAAAGAAAAGGGCAACAAGATGCTACTGATTATATGACTCACCAGTATGTTATAAACTATTAGGGGAGGGTGCCTGGGTGGCACAGCCGTTGAGCGTCTGCCTTCGGCTCAGGTCACGATCCCGGGGTTCCTGGGATCGAGCCCCGCATCGGGCTCCCTGCTCGGCGAGAAGTCTGCTTCTCCCTCTGCCACTCCCCCTGCTTGTGATCCTGTTCTCGCTATCTCTCTGTCAAATAAATAAATAAAATCTTTATAAAAAAAACTATTGGGGGAAAAATCTGCCAATTTAACTCATACAATGTTTTTGCTACATAGAATTTTGCTCTATATTCACTGCAAAAGCTCTTTTATACATATTTAGACTTCTGTCTTTGTCATTTATTACTTCAGTGCATATATACTTCAAAAGGAAAATGTCAGTGAAACAAATTTGTCAAATGTTCTAAGACTTCTTCACATTCTCTATTTGCCCCTCCAGGTCTGTTTGTCTGCCTTTTTCTGTCTGGCCCCGGGCCCTGTGGGGCTACCCCTATGGGCTGGATCTCCTGAGCTTAGAGCCAACAGGATGCTGGTTGGTGCCACCAGTGAAGGCAGCATCAGCAAAGGGGAGGGCATGAGAAAGGGAAGTCGGGCATGTCTTCTAGCTGTGCCTCAGTCTCTCCACTAGTAGCAATTCCCTCTGGGGCTATAGCTTCTCCAGTTCTTACCACGCTTCTTTTAAGATTTCCTCCCCCTATTTCTTCAATCCTAGGGGTAACAATGGCTTCTTGGTGGGACCACACTTTTGTAAGAAGTCCTTCCAGGGGGCGCCTGGCTAGCCCAGTCGGTAGAACATGCAACTCTTGATCTCGGGGTTGTGAGTGCGAGCCCCACGGTGGGTGTAGAGGTTACTTTAGAAAATCTTAAAAAAAAAAAAAAAAAAAAAAGAAGAAGTCCTCCCATTAAAGTCTTTTTATTTGACTCACTGATGGTAAATTTTGATTCTTGACAGTCCTCTGACTGGTCCAGAATCCAACTCTTCTAGGTAACTTTTCTATTCAAAATCTCTATTTTTTCTTTCTCCCCTAGTTCCATTCCCAGTATCATTAAGAGCACTGGTGATGCAGTTACTTCTTAAAGGGCTGGTCACTCTCTACTCCAGTAATACTTTCAAGATGTAACTTGGAGAGGCAACCACATTCCTCTTAGTGACCTAATATTGTTTGCTATGTAATAAAAAGTCTCTTATCTGTGTCATCCTTTGCATTTCTGTAGCTCTCCTCTCTTCAGATCATGCCTAGTAAATACAGTCTTCCAAATAGCTCTGCCCCAGCCTGTCCACTCTCTTGCTCACTGACACAGCATGGTCACATGGGTGCCCCCAAACCACCCAGCACATTCCACTGTCCGCAAGATAAAACCCAATTCTTTGCATGACATTGAAGACCTTGTGTAATCTCACCTCCTCCAGATCTATTTTCTTTCTTTGAAAAACACACTTTTTTTTTTTTAATTGAGCTCCTGGCATGCACCAGCTACTATTCTATGAACTGTGGATGCAAACATAAGACAGATATTCTCTATGTTTAGGAGACAGCCAGGTAAACAAATATTTATACCAGAGTATGAATGCCACACATAGAACCTGTGTTTTGTTAGAGCATCCCAGGGTAGGGGCAAAAATTGGGTCACATTTACAGTCACAGGCATCATTATTATTTTTTACCTGATTTGAGGAAGGTGACTTAGGCCCTTGAGTTCCCCTGCCTGGCTTTAAATCCCTTACTTCCTGTGTGACCCTGGGCATGCTTCCTAAACTCTCCGTACCTCAGTTTCTTCATTTATAAAATGGGGATCATATTAATGGCCATCTCATAAAGCCTTTGTGAGAATTAAATAAATTTTAAAATATTTGTAAAGTATTTAGAACAGTGCCTGGAATGTAGTAATTGCTCAGTTAAAAGCTATTTTAGAGCGAGTAGTGTTTATTAGACTCTTCCCCACAGCAAGACTTGAAGTTCTCTAGAAAGCCTACCCGCCACCATCCTGCACACACACCTATATCTTGTACTTCTTTAGGGGCACCTTGCTTTTGCTGTTCTAGGGCTCTGGCTTTCCTCAGGCCACCTTAGAAGAAGGGAGCTTATTATAAAAATGCATGAAGTCTGGTATTGGTCTTGGGAAGCTATCCACTGGCCTCAGGAGTGTGGGCCAGCTGCTTTCTTTTTCACTCTCTTGTGGGCCCTGGGATCTCTGCTTTGTGGCATTTCTCCTTTTCTTTACATGGCTCTGTATTTCTTCTTATTCACTGGCCACTCTACCCTATACCTTCTTCCCCCTACACCCGGGGTGGAGCTCAACACGGGGCTTGAACTCACAACCCTGAGATCAAGGCCTGAGCTGAGACCAAGAGTCAGACACTCAACTGACTGAGCCACCCAGGCGCCCCTACCCTATACCTTCTGAAGAGAACCCACCAGATTGGCCCAGAGATGAGCCTCACCCAATCAGACAGATGTAATGTTCCAGGTCTCCTTATATAGGTCAATAGCCAGCCCACGATGGGCCCATCAGGGTGAAATGTTCAACCTGGTCCAATCAGGGGCTCCCCTTATGCAAGGGCTGATTTCACCCTGCTTTGTTGGCTTGGGGAGCTTGGCTGGGTGGTCTGAAGTAGGATGCAAATGTCACACGTCGGCACACTCTTACTAGCAAGGTGCAAGCTTTACTCCCAGGAGACCAACATCTCACACTGTGAGGCAGAGTTCAGACCCCAGTTCTCCTATCCTTCTAGGATACCTGAAGAGGAAGGTCTTCTCCTATAACACGAGCCCCCCAGCTTCCCCTCTGGAGACCCTCTGTCCAGTGTCCACCCTCTACCCCCTTCCTGATGCTCCCGCTGAAACTCTTAAAGACTTCGCACCACTCTGCCCTCCCTTGACCCATGCCAGACTCAAAAGTGCCAGCAATCTCCCTCTTAAACCATTGATAAATGTCCCTCTGCTTCTTGTGGCCTGTGCTTCTGGAGGCTTTTTTCACAGCATGGTTGTGATGCTTTTAGTACATGATTTTTCCTTTGTACTGATATTTCTTATACTTGCAAGATCATACAAATCGTTTGGGTCACCCATGAAAAATAGAGACTCCTGCTCCCACCCATAATTTCCAAATTGAGCTTTTCATGAAAAATACTTAGGGATCTGGACTTTTAACACATGTCCCCAAAGTCTTATTTCATGAGAGTATTTATGTTATAGTTCCCTCTTTCCAAAACTCATAGGCATTTCAGGTGTGTTTGCGGCAGGAGTGGGAAAGAAGGGCTGGGTTAGGGAACAGGTTTGGGGCCACCACTAGTCCACTGACCAAGGCCATTCAGAGTGTTGTCCAGGCGCCTGTCCTGCTCTGCACACTTTTAGTGGTCTGGGTGAGAAAAATATGGTGCTGAAATAAGAACCTAGAAGAGGATGAACTGGTAGACATTGTCCCCACTTCCAGCAACCTTACAGTCAATACGTGAACATAAATTGTAAATAGGGAAGAAGGGTGTGTTCTGGGGAGGCAGGCATCAGTTAGAAGCTCGGGGAAGGCTTCCCCAGAAAGGCCACGTCTAAGCCTGGACCTGAAGAATGACCATGTTCCTCCGGTGTTGGGGGGGAGGGGCAGGGCGAGAGGTACAGTGCAGTCCAGCCCAGAGTGGGAGGCCAGGAGCTTTAAAGACAGGCTGGGAGGCAAGAGAGTCCAGACAATGCCATGTCTTGCCAGCTGTACGTGAGCTCTTTAGGATGGGAACATTTTGGAAGGTTCTGCAGAGGGCGATGGTTAGGGCAGATCCCTCATTCCCAAGCCCTGCTGAGCAGAACTGCAGTGAACAGACTTCTGGGGGTGGCTGGGGAATTGGGATTTAAAAAAAAAAAAACAGTAAAAAAAAAACAAACCGAAAAACCAAAACCCAAAACCCACCCCCAAAACAAACCAGGTAACTTTGATAATGTTTGGGAATGTAGTCACCTGAGAGATCAATATCAAAGAGAGATTCAAACAACAAATTCTGCTTTATGGCTATATATACATAATAGAAAATAGTGTATCCTATCATAACAAAATTCGTAGAGCCAGTTAAGTAAAAAATTCAAGGCACATTCTTTGAGTTCAGGAGTGACTTCCTTAATTACACAGTCATACTGCTGGTGAGCCTTATGAGACATATTTTGGTTTTCTTCTTTAAACTTGCAAACTCAGCAAAGCGGGATTTTTGGTTTGTTTATTTGTTTATTTTGGTCAACCAGATTGTTTTTCAACTCAGTAAAAGTAGTTTCTTGGACCCGTTTGTACCTTTTTAAGTCAAACTTCATTCAGCAAACTTAATTTAAAATTCTCCCCTACTCTGTGTTCCTCTTATTTTAATCAGCCTAACCGTTGTAATGGCTAAACTCCATCAGTTGGATGCCTTTTTCACACAGATTCACACTCTATTCGTATGGGAGTCCTGGTTTTCACTTTTGACAATTACTCTTTGACCAATGAATTTGTCTGGTAAACTCTATCAAGCGGCTCAGGAGCAAAGTATGTTGGCTTAGTAGACATGCAATACCCCTCCCAATTTTGAGTCTTTGAGGATCCTTCCTTCTGATCTGTACTCCCAACCAATGTCACGTGCTCCCAGGGAAACCTAATGTTAATCGAACTTTTCGGCCTACACATTGAAGCTTCAGGTTCTTTTCTGACTCAAACACTATTAATTTTGTATACATCACCATTTTTCTGACCGATCTGTGGAGATTGTGGCAACAGCTATGAATAGCTGAAGCAGCATGCTATAACATTTACATAATAATAACTTAACTTAATGGGGCTTGACAATCAGTGCAAATAAAAGGTGGGCAGGAAAGAGGAACCTAGCAGGCTGGATGCCATAGGGAGCTGGCATGTCTGGTTGAGGGTGAGGAGCAAAGGGAAACTGACATGGCTATTGACAGGGTAGTGAAACCAGCTTGTAATGTGAGGGGTTCCACATAGGCTTACATCATAAACTGTTGGGGGAAAAAAAGGTTAAAGGCTCCTGGTTTAAAAATCAAGGGAGGATGTCACTACCAATGACTTCCCTTTTCAAAGGGGACTGGAGAAGAAATTTGAATTGTCAGATAAATATCTTTTCAAAAATGTGTGACTACGTCCTGTGTTTACATCTAGTGTAAAGGGTGGTGGTTTTAAACTAACAGGAATATGTAAATAACTGCAGGAAGACATAAAAGGGTATTGTGTTAGAATTCTGTGGACAAACTCACACCCCATCAGCAACTCAGACAAAATTAGCACATTCCTAAAGCAACAGAATGTAGCAATACATTATTAAGAAGGCAGAGGGACTAAGCGGTTTCATGTTACTGCAGTCTGATATTATTTACCCGAGAACATTCTTGATGAAGAAGAAAAAACACCGAGGCTTAGTAAACATTAGAAGGCTGTAAGGATCGCACCCTCTGTGTCTAATATATTCCTTTTTGTGTGGTTTGGTAAGGAACCTAAAGACAGGGGTGTAATGCCTCGGTGATGAAACAGGGAGGCTGATGGAAGATATTAAAAAAATTGGTTGTAAATAATACCGGATCATAGCCCTTGTCTGCAAATTGGAACTTTTGACTTTTTCTCGCCTGGATTCTCATTCTGTTTCTTCAGTCGTTTCAAATTCACACTTTTACATTTGATTTACACGGCAAGTGTTTATTTTCCTACACTGCAATCCAGTCTATATTTTTATTTCTTACTGAAAGGAAAGTGTTTGTTTTTCTAGCAATGCCTATATTCGATAAGCTGCAGTCACTGTGTATCCCTGTAGACAGAAGGCATGGCTGGTCTCCATGGGCAGGGGTGAGGAGGGATAAACCAAGTCACTAAAGAAATCATCTAGCATAGCTTTGGTAGGAAGATTCCTTATGGCTTCCAGGTTACCCTAAAGCAGGAGTCTAAGAAAGAGAATATTAGTTCTACAAGTGGGCAGCACTTTCAAGGGACCACAGTAGGCATTTTTCTTCTTCTTCTTCTTCTTCTTTTTTTAATGCCAGAGAAAGCGAAGTCCAGTAAAAGCAGTCAAGAGACTCCCTTGAAATGATGGTGCTAGAAAATGATTTCTGAGAGCTGGGGAGAGTTTAAATGAGGCTGCATGGACACCTATAGATAGCATCAACTTCCATTTGGCTGCCGTGGTGGGGAATGACGGCCCCTGGATGTGATCAAAACCCCTCCTCCCTCCCCCCCACCCCAGCCCCGCGTTCTCTGGGGTTCCCCCTTGAGTGGGACCATTGCGGCTCATTTAGATGCAGCGCAGTATTTGGCAGGGTGCAGAAGCTGCTTTTGCTCCCGGTGCTTAACCTCCTTTCCCCTAGATACAAATGTCAATATTGGATTTAGTCTGGTTGAATGAATGTGTCAGAGGCGAGATTAATGACTGGCAGCCACAAAAGGATTTTTCAATTGGCAAAAGTAAATTTCTCACAAATGAATCAAAACAGTTTGAGGTGGAAAAGAAGCAAGGGGAAAAAAAAACCAGCCTTGCCAAGTTGACTCATGATGCCTCATTTAATGGATTTGAAGACTTCAGGATAGACTTTTATCTACTACTGGATTCACCCAGCAGGAAGCCAGGGGTAAGGGGAAGAGCATATACCTTACTATCCTCAACAGAGCATTTTCTGTAAAAAGTCTCAGTATGTTATCTCTTTTTATAGCATAAAACCATCCACCGGCTACCTTCCGATGATCAGAGGGCCTAGTTTATTATAATAATCCTTAGACCATTTAATGTAATAAGTTAAATGTATGGAAGTTTTTCTTTTTATGGGTGGTTGCATTCCTGTCTTTAGAAATTGGTTTGCTTTGCTGTTTATTTATTTGTTTGCTTTGAATGCTTTTTTTAACCATCATGCATCTCTGCTTTGACTGGTTGAGAATAAAGGGAGGTGGTTCCCAGCACAGAATCACTCTTCCTGTACGATTCACACTTCCGGCATAATTGCTAAGACCTTTGTGTCTGTGGTCACATTAATGTTTCTAGTCATGTTTAATATTATGGGCATGTCTAGTTCAAGGAATCTGTGTTCTGGAGTGAAAGGAAAAAGGAGAGACAACCTTTGGGGTGTGGTTATTGATTTACTCATTAGAAGCAGTTCTGAATTATCCTTTTCAGGTTTAGCAAAACAGGTTAACAGTTATAAACGTACAAGTATCAAGAAGGGAATTTGAAGGTTATGGAAGAAATGTGGGAAGTATCAACTATTGAACTCTATAGATTCCTTGAGAGCTGCTGACAGAATTTAGAAAAGTGGACTTCAAGTCCTCAGAAAACACAATTTTCATACACTACCCACATGTATTAAATCTTCTAAATTCAAGGCCATTGCCAAATGACTAAAGAAAGCAATCAGTCAGTTGACTGGTGTCTAGTGTCAGAGCCTATGACTGGCCCTTGCTGACTTCCTGAATTTTATATATTAAAAGATAAACAACACCCAAGAAGTCTCTACCTTATAAGAATCACTATAAAGCCTTCTTTTTTCTAACAATAAAGAATAATCAAGCTATATAATTTAGGATTAGATTTGGTCACTTATAACAAAACCCCAACAACATTAATGTCTTTACCACACAAGGTTCATTCTCTCACCTGAAATAGGTCCTGAGGTTTACTGGTGGCAGACCATTATGGAGGCTCCATATTTAATTGATGGTCTCTCTTGGTATCTGTCATCCTTTTTTCCTGGCACCTTAACAAGGTACAAGGTACTTGTAATTCTGAACACTTTAAGAAGTTATTTGTAAGAGACAGGTGCATAAAGATGTAACCATATGATAATTGCCATAAAGCAGAAAAAAATATGTGTGGGAGAACAGTTTTTTTGTGTTTTGGTTTTTTGTTTGTTTGTTTTGTTGTTGTTGTTGCTGTTTTATTTCTCTCTCTCTCTCTCTCTCATTTATTTCTCACAGTTAACCAGTCAATAAGCCATGGCAATTCTTTCTCCAGAGTATTGTCCTAGACTTTTCCTTCTTTTTTTTCACATCCCCACTGATACTGCCCCTGCCCCAACACTGCCTGAACTACTGTTGATTTTGAAATGGTTCTTTCCTCCAATTTTTCTTCAATATTGTTCTCATTTTTGTCATTTTGTCTTAAAAAACTCAGGAGCTCTTGTCAGCTAGGGGAAAAATTTGGAACTCCTTAGGTTGGCATCCAAGACACTTTACAATATTTCTAGTGTTTTCTACAAAGACTTCTCTCTGTCCCCAGCTAAACTATCCCCTTCATACTCCTTGGGTTCCCTGCTTCTGTATAAATACATTCTTTCCCCTTGCTAGAATGCCTTATATATTTATGTTAAGACTCTATCCATTCCCTACCTCACACCCAATAGGCTGGCTACTATAAAAACAAACAAACAAAACAAACCCAAAAAGAGAGTGACAGGTGTTGGAGAGGATAAGGAGAAATTAGAACCCTGTGACACTGTGGGTGGGAATATAAAATGATGCAGCCACTATGGAAAAGAAAGTTGATAGTTTCATCTTTTTGTCTGTCTCCTGTGTCTTACTTTTTTTTAAAAAATTTATTTATTTTAGAGAGAGAGTGTGTGTGTGAGTGCATGAATGGGGGGAAGGGCAGATGGAGAGGGAAAGAGAGAATCTTCAAGCAAACTTCCCACTGGGCATGGAGCTTGACCCAGAGCTTGATCCCACCACCCATGAGATCATGACCTGAGCTGAAATC
Source organism: Mirounga leonina (assembly GCF_011800145.1). Taxonomy (NCBI): domain Eukaryota; kingdom Metazoa; phylum Chordata; class Mammalia; order Carnivora; family Phocidae; genus Mirounga; species Mirounga leonina. Next base: position 21,211,978 of record NW_023270709.1, on the reverse strand, counting down.
AAGAGTGGGATGCTTAACTGACTGAACCACCCAGATGTCCCTCCTGTGTCTTATTTTTTAAGTGTCCAAAATCTATCAAGAAAGAAAAAAGTGTTTTGTATTGACTGTCTAAAATATACACCATAATAATAATAATATATTCTCTCTCTCTCTCCTCTCTCTCTCTCTCTATATATATATATATATATAAAATCTGTCCTTCAGCTTATTGACATTCTAAATGCCCACTGGTCACAGGCACCATGGCCTTGCCCTAGGCTGTTGTGGCATGATGCATTATAAAAGGGTCAGAGATTCATGTTCTAAAACACAGGAGGAAATTGGCAGCCATGAACCAAAATGGCTTGCAGTTATGAGTTCTTGATCAGCCTTTTAAAAATTAGTTACCAACATTTAAAAATTGAGAGATTTCAGAGATTGATCTCTGACTTTTCTTGAAGAATCAGCCTTTGGCCTCTGTTGGTAGAAGGCCAAATGCCTCTGAAGTTGATCAGTTGCAGCCCCTTGGGACAGGACACTCTTTCCAAATTCCCACTGACCTAACCTCTCCTTAGCATCTTGTCTCACCTACCTGGCCTTGCAGGCTCTTATATTTGCAAACTGGTTTTTTTTTGCAACTTTTGTTCTAAAAATTTTTGTGTCACCTGTAAGCACATCTGAGGCTGACAAGTTCTTTTAGGGCCAAAGTGTTTGTACCAGGTTCCTTCCAGCTTTGTGAGACCTCTCTTCATATTTCTTCCTAGTAGTATTGTTTGGAGACCCTATCCTCACAGCCAAGGTAGCCTAGGTATGCTAGGAAGTATAGAGTCCAGAATTGACCTGCCCCTTACCATGTTTATTTAACAGGGCTTATTGTGGAGAGTTGTTTCATCCATTCTCATAATTTATCCTAGACCATATCTGAAAGCTCAGGGAGAACTCCCAGAACTCTGAGCTCATTCCAGTAGCTTATGGACCCAGAGTGACAATGACCAAGTATTGCCTTTTATTAGTCAAACAAAACTGACTGGGCCTTCCTAATAGTCTTCTTCTGTGGCTTTGCTGTGGCAGATTCCACCATGGAAATGGCCAGCATATGGCCTCAGATATCTTTTAAGTATGTGTCCCCCAGAAGCCCCCTGGAAAGAAATAATTAGGAATATCTCAGCTAAGTGTCTTGGAGGGTCAGCTAAGTTTAGAAAATTCTCATTAGCTATGACCATGTTGTCTTCTCTCATTATAAATCTACTGAGGTGTCCACCACCCCAGGCTACTACCTAATTATTGCTAAACAACTCTATTACCTAATAATTTGCATTAAGACAAATGAAAAAGTTAGTGACTTCTAGTTACTCTCTTTGCTTCTTTGCATTCTTTAGGAGTTTCCAAAGCATCTATCTAGCAAGCAACTAGCTCAGCAGTAGCTGAGATTATCCCATTTATGGAGGTGGGGGGATGTCCAGAACTAATGTCAGCTTTGACCAATCTTCATGTTGAAAATATTTGCAGTTTAGATTATCCTGAATAGGTATAGCTGACTGTGTACAGAAGGGTATAGAGGCCAAAGTAATAATAGAAAACAATCTTAACAGGTAATAATTATGTCATGCTTAGTATGTGCTAGGGGCTGCTGTAAGTGCTTAATGCTTTCAACAACTCTAGGAGGTGGGTACTATTATTTCTCTCATTTCGCAGATGAGGAGCCTAAGGCACAGAAGGGTTAAGTTCATAAAGCCAGAAATGCTGGAGCTGGAATTTGAACTGAGGCAATCTGGCTTCAGAGTCCACGCTCTTAAGCAAAACTACATCTTTCCCTTACCGGACTGGATGATTCTGCAGGGTGAAGCTGGGCTGTGTTCCACTTTAGCCTCTCCTTATGGTAGCATAGTTTCAGGAAAATTAAGATTGTATGTAATTTTATATATTTTCATATACATATATAAAAACATACATAAATATATGTTTATACAAAATATATAATGAACATATATATAATAAAGGGCATTGTGTCTGGACTATAAAAACAACTTTTATGACTCAATAATACGACCAAAAATGGGGAATAGCCACTTGATAAGTAGTATGAATAGCCAATATGTACATAAGAAATTTCTTGACATCCCTTTGGGGAAACAAACCCACAATGAAATGTCATTACGCATCTTTGAGAATGACTAAAATGAAATGACTGATGATACCAAGTATTGGTGAAGAACTGGAGCCAATAGAAATCTCACACATTGCTGGAACTTTTTGAAGTGGTTGTAGGATGGTGTAATTACTTTGGAAAACAGTTTGGCACTTTCTTAGAAATTAGATATGCACTTAACATATGACTCAGTAGTCCCACTTTTGGTATTTATCCAAGAGAGATGAAAACATGCATCCACAAAGAGATTTGCACACAAATATTTCTAACAGCTTTATTCATAATAGTCCCAAACTGAAAACAACCCAATGTCCATTGACAGATGAATGAAATGAATTGTAACATAATTCATAGAATGGAATATTACTCAGAAATAAAAAGGAATGACCTATGAATACACGTGACAACATGGATGAATTTCAAAAACACTATACTAAGCAAAATAACATGTTGTATGAGCCCACGTATATTAAATTTTAGAAAAGACAAATTACATCATATTGACAGAAAGAAGATCAGTTGCTCTGGAGCCAGGTTGGGTGGTGGTGGTGGGGCTGATTGCAAAGGGGCACAAGGGTATTTTGGTATACTATAAATGATCTATATCTCAATTACAGTGGTAGTTATACATTTGTCAAAATTCAATGAATATAAAATGTGTGCATTTTATTGTATACAATTTATGCCTTAATAAGTTTGCTTAAAAATAAAAAGGACTGAAATGAAAGACTAAGCATTTAACTTAAGAAAACAAAAATAAGTAGAAAGAAATAAATTATAAAGAGCATATATCAATAAGTAATAAACAAAGATATGATTGGGAGCATCAATAAAGCCCCAAAGTTTTTTGTTTATGTTTTTAAATTCTGACAAGAAAAAGAGAAAAGATACACATGAATAGTATTAAAAACGAAAAGAGCATGTAACTACAGATGTAGGGATAATAAAAAATAAGAAAGCCAGAGTAATTACTTTAGGTTAATAAATATAAAGACATTCAAAACAGACAATTTTCTAGAAAAATATGAACACTAATATGGACTCAAGAAGAGATGGAAACTCTGAAAAAAACTTATAATGGATAAATAAATTGAACAGGGAGTTAAATATATACCTTCTCTAAATTTTTATACAAAACATTAGGCTTTTAACAAGAAAGTTCTACAATACATCCAACGATCAGAATTTAAATACTATAAAACGCTTCCACAGAATAGAAAAAGAAGAATGCTCCCAAACTCATTTTACAACTAAACTCACTTAAATTTGATGATAGTGCAATTATGGAATATTATAGGCCAATCTTTCTTCTGAACATAGATTCTGAAACTTTCAGCAAAATATTAAAAGACAAAATCCAGGAATGTATTCAACTATTTGATTTATCTGAGGGACTAAAGGGAGGTTTAATATTAAAAAAAATAATAATGACCGTTTACTCCATTGACAAAATTAAGAAGAAATACCTCCTGGTAAATGCTGTAAAAACAATTGATAAAATTCAACATACATTTAAGTATACTCTAGTTAACTAGAAATAGAAAGGAATATTCTTCCCTGATAAAGAATTTTTACTAAATATTACACTTAATGGTAATAAGAACATTTCCTTCGAGTCAGTCATGATTTCTAGATGCTGATATCAGGGTTCAATCTTATATTGGGGATCCTAGCCAGTGTAGTTAGTCAAGAAAAAGAGAAAGAAAAAGAAAAATTATTTAAGAAAGGATAAGGAAGGGCGCCTGGGTGGCTCAGTTGGTTAAGCGACTGCCTTCGGCTCAGGTCATGATCCCAGGGTCCTGGGATCGAGTCCCGCATCGGGCTCCCTGCTCTGCAGGAAGCCTGCTTCTCCCTCTCCCACTCCCCCTGCTTGTGTTCCCTCTCTTGCTGTGTCTCTCTCTGTCAAATAAATAAATAAAATCTTTAAAAAAAAAAAAAGGATAAGGAAGAAACAAAATTGTCATTATTGATGAAGGGTCTGATTGTCTAGATAGAAAATCCAAGAGAATCTACACATAAAATATCAGAATCAATAAAAGAGTTCAGCAACATTGTTATTATATAATATTGATAAAGAAAACACAAAATCAATGTACAAGAGCAACAAACTATTAGAAAATGTAGTTTTACCAAGATAAAATTTATAGAGGGCTATCTGACTAGCTATTATTCTGAATAATAAATCTAAAAAAATGCACAAGAAATTTTTGAAGAAATTTATAAAAAGTTTAAAAGACATTCTAAAAGACCCTAGGAAGTTAAAAGGAACATGTGTTCGTGTAAAGCAAAACTCAATATTGTAAAGATGTCATTAATGCCAAAATTAATTTATAAATTCAATGCAATGTTAATTAAAATCCTGAGGTTTCAGATTTGTTTTTATGAAACTTAAAAAATAAATTCTAAAATTTATATTGAAAATAAAGAGTCAAGATTAAGGAAAACAATTTTGTAAAAGAAGAGCAAGGAACATAAGCTTAATAACTTGATTTTAGGAGCTAGTATTAGGTTGAATCATAAGAAATTTCTGTTTCTTTTCTATGAGTCATATTAGTAGGATATTGGCAATACCACAGAATTCAACCTAGAGTAATTAAGACAACCTCATATTGACAAAATAATTAGTAAAAAGATCAGTAGGAAAGAAACCTAAAGACGAGAAGTAGACACCACATGTATATGGAGACATGACACTGAACAGGATTAATTCTGCTTCAATGGAGGAAGGATGGATAAATAAATAAATGATTTTGGGACAATTTGTTATCCATGCAAAATAATAAAAATCCATAGTATTGTCTATAATAAAAATGAAAGATTTTTTTTCAAAAATAGAAGGCTTTGATATGCATGAAAGGCTTAAATGTGAAAGGGAAACTATAATATTATTAGAAGGCAAAATGGGAGAATATGTATTTATGATCTCAAGGAAGGGAAGAATTTGTTAAACAAAACACAAGCAGGATGAACAATAATGAAAAGGATAGATACAATTATATTGTAATTAATACTTCTATGCATCAAAAGACACCATAAAATGTTAAAAATATAACAGACTTGAGGGGCGCCTGGGTGGCTCAGTCATTAAGCATCTGCCTTCGGCTCAGGTCATGATCCCAGGGTCCTGGGATCGAGCCCCGCATCGGGCTCCCTGCTCCGCGGGAAGCCTGTTTCTCCCTCTCCCTCTCCCCCTGCTTGTGATCCTGCTCTCACTGTGTCTCTCTCTGTCAAATAAATAAATAAAATCTTAAAAAAAATACATAACAGATTTGAAAGAGACTTATGAATAGATAGTAATTGGCCAAGTGGTCCATCAAACTATGAGAAGATACCCAGTCTTCTCAATATTCAGGAAGATCTAGTTTAAGACTAAAACTATGATGACATACATTTAACATCTGTCAGAATGAAAAAGTTCAAGTTTGACTACACTGCTTCATGAGGATGTGGATCATTAGTAACTTGCATTCTCTGAGGTGGGGGAGGAACTCGGCACTACTTGGTAAAGATTAAGATACACACACCTTATGACCCAGCCATTCTACTTCTACATACTAACCCCCCAAACTTATAAATGTGCTCATGCAGTCATTTACAAGAATGCTCATAGGACATTGCTTGTAGCAGTAAATGATTACCATGATGTCCATCACTAGGAAAATGGATAAGTATACAGCAGTCAAAATGAATAAACTAGTCCATCTTTAAAGACATAGGTGAATTTCACAAATATCATATTGAGTGAAAAAGACGGGGTAAAGAATACATCCAATTTAACACCATCTTAATAAAGTCTATTGTACATTTCAACACCACCACACAGGGGTAAAAGAATAAAGAAATACATGAGAGGGATAAACACCATATTTGGAATTGTGGTTAGTTCCTAGAGGAAAGAAAGGAGTTGATATTTAGGAGGGCTATGCCATGGATTTTAAAATATGTCTATAATATCTTGTTTCTTAAATTAGGTGATGGGTATTATTCTCCACACATTTTTGTGTATCTGAAATATTAAAATAAAAAATAAAGAGTGGATGGAATTGAGTAGAAAGTCTTTGAGATGTCTGACCATGAAGAAAAACAAGATGATAGAACTTGAAGATAACTGTGGATTCAACAAAAATTTTTGTTGTAGTTGTCTCTTTTATTTTGAGTTGATGAAGGGAAGATACTGGTGTCCCTGCTGCATATGATGTGCAACTCCAGACAGCACCATTTTCATAGCCTGGAGCATGTTTGGATGCAGAGGAAGGACTGAAGGTGCAGAAGAGAGACTTGACAACAGAAAGAAAGGGATTGCAGAGGAAGGGCACTTTGAGGGACCCTGTTGAAATTAATTGGAGAGAAATTGATGTGTGTTAATGGAGGCAGTTGCACAGATTCAGAGATGGGCCGAGAGTGAGTGCCTAAGAGATGAACCCAATTCCTCAAGGAAGTAGAGACAGAACCTGAGGATAAGCTAGCGTGAAAGTTAGGGTAATTATAGTGCTGGAATGTGGAATCTGAAGTTGAGAAGAAATTCAAAGAAAGGAGGGTGGATATAGTGAACAGAGAAGGGGGTTGAGGGGATTGAAGATCTCAGTGAAGTCAGAATTTTCCTTGTATGGAAAGCGAGTGCAAAGGGTGGGCCAAAGAGGGGAGTGTTTGTATACCCTGAATGATATTGGGCTGCCTAGGGGCCAGTTTTAGCATGGTATTTCATTCAAAGAAATATCATTCCAATCTGCAAGGAAGCATAAAAAGCATTTTTAAATATTTTACCAAAATGCCTTGAAAAGGGGCAGAGAAGAATTATATTCCTCGTCACAGCAAAGCCTAAATTCCCCTTGCCTCTCACGTTCCCAGTATCTCTCTTCTCACCTCTGCTGCAGCTCCATATAGACCTCAGCCTGTAATTCCAGTGTGTTTCATCTTCCAGATCTTGGTTCTGCAGGGGAAAGCTCTGAGCAATTTATAACACAAATCAATCAAACCTCACTTAGTTCCACCTCATTTTTTAGCAGTGCCCATTCTCTGGATCAGCACAAGCAAAGCCCTGTAGCTTCCATTTTTGGTTCCTATCATTTGGATTCACAATCTTGTATGTGGTGTGGTTTCTGGTGATGATGAGGTCAGGGATGTAACCAAGTGCAGCGGAGAGAAAAAGGACATCTGAGAAGAGAATACCCAGGATTTGAGAGGCCAGACTATCAGACAGATTATTCACACGGAGCTCAAGCCTATGTTCACGTGATGTTAGGAGTTGTGGGGAAGAAGACCCGTCTTATGTTTTATTGAGGAAGAGGAATGACCAATAAATTGCCAGATGATCCTTATGAGAAGGGAAAAAATTTCCATGCATAGCAGAATGATTATTATTCAAGATGGAGGAGGAGTAATGGTCTCAAAGGAGTAAGTTGAAGAAAAAATGGCTTCCATCTAAAAGGGCTCTAGGAGAGCAGTATCCCCAAGAGACATGCAAGGTTCAGTTAAAGAAAGGAGATGGGCAGGGGTAGTGGTTCAGGGAGGAGGTTAAAATTCATGAGATATTATGGAAGAGAAGTTTCCAAAAGGCACAGCTTATTTTTTATTTCATTTTATGAGGGACAGATGTGGAACAGAACGGGGATTTACTGCACAGTTTGGGGATGAGTGACAGGAAGATAAGCACTAGAGAGGTTTGCTGTTTGATGACTGATGTAAAGAGGGATAGGAGCATTTTGAACTTAGTTCAGATTTTGGAGGCAAGTGTGTTCCTGGGATCCAGGCTTGTGGTTTAGGGGTGTCATGTGGGGAAGATGGGGAATTTCTGATGGGCCAGGCATATCTGCACATTTGGCACTGGTAGAGCTGCATTCTGGCTTCTTAGAGACATGCAATTTTGAGAACTTATCCTAATGAATTAATCACGGTGGCACACAAATTTATGCCAGAGGATATTCACCACCATCTTGTTTTTAACAACAAAATCTGCAAATATTTTAAATATCCAAAAATAAGGAAGCAATTAAGCAAATTCTGACACATCCATGATGTAATTCTGTGTAGACATACAAAAAATAACATAGAAATATGGTTAATAAGATGAGGAAACAACAGAATGTATTTTAAGTGGAAAAATTCTCACCTGGGTGCAATGTAATGTAAATGTAAAGAATTGGTTGTATTCTAAATATTGGGTTGGAAATTGGGTTCATTATATTCCTAAAAACAAAAATAAAATAAGAGAGGGCTATGGGTAAAGGATGATCCAAGAATTATTATTAATAAATTATGCCTATCTGAGCTTCAGTTTTAAAAAAATAATTCACAAAAGAACACACACAGTGATCCTAATTTTTATTTAAAAAATCTGAGCCACATTTGGTCTTGTTCCTCATTGTCTAGGCCTCTGTCTTCTTGTTCATTCTCTGTATTTTAGCTCAGTTTCACTGTTTTGGTTACTGATTGTTGTTAAAAATCATCCCAGAATTTAGTAGCTTAAAACATTAAACATTTATTATTTCAGTTTCTGCGGATCAGGAATTTGGGAGCAGCTTAACTGGGTGGTTCTGGCCCAAGAGGTTCCATCAGGATATCGCCAAAAGTTGCAATTATCCGAAGGCTTGACTGGGGCTGGAAGTCCCACTTCCAAGATGGTTCACTTATGAGACTCTCAGCAGGAGGCCTTAGTTTCTCACCTCACAAGCCTCCTCACAGCTTGATTGAGTATCCTAATGACATGGCAGCTACCTTCCCCCAGAGTAACTAATCCAAGAGACAGGGCAGGAAGGAAGCCACAGAACTTTTTATGACCTAGTTTCAGAAGTCACACACTATCACTTTGGCCACATTATATTCATTAGAAGTGACTCACTAAGTTCCCTCAAGGACAGAGATGTTGCTCCTGGAAGCTGGAAGTTGGGTAGGCAGGCACTGATGTAACAAGGCTTAAGGGGCTGTGCCTGGAGCAGTAACAGCTCTGTCACACCTCCTATTATTCAAAAAACTCTTGAGATATTAATCTGTCATTCCAATCAGAATTCCTTTTTTTTTTTTTTACCTTTTCAGCATTGCCTTCCAGTTAAAGTTCATGTCCTCTTCCCTCACCTTCCCACTAATGTCCAGATGCTCTCATCTGAATTATGTATTACTTTAATTTAATTATTTTAATTGCACATTCTCAGTATTTACTAGCATCCACATGTCCACAAGTCAACCCTCCATATGTTCTACACATTCTTTTAAAATATTTCTCACAGGTGGTCATTCAGGACCTGCTTCCATACTTCAACTGAAAAGGGCTCACTACCTAACTGCCATGTGAGGTATTCTATAAAAGCTCTTGATCAAGAATGATTCTTTATTTTAGAAACCTCTCATATCAAAGATAGCAAGCTTATGAGATGTATAAATAATGCTGTGTAATCTGTGTTAGTCAGCTTGAGCCTCCATGATGAAATATTGCAGAATAGGTGATTTAAACAACAGAAATGTCTTTTCTCACTATTCTGGAGGCTGAAAAGTCCAAGATCAAGGTCCAGTAGGATCAGTTTCTGATGCAAATTCTCTTGCTCTCTTGCAGATGACCACCTTCTCCTTGTATCCTCACAGGGTAGAGAGAGAAAAGAGTGAGCAAGCTCTCTGGTATCTCTTCTTGTAAAGACACTAATCCCATCATTAAGGGTCCCACCCTCATGACTTCACAAACACAATTACCTCCCAAAGGTCTCTTCTCCAAATATTATCACATAGGAGTTAGGGTCTCAGCATATGAATTCTAGGGAGATGAATTCAGTCAATAACATAACCCATAGCATGACTCAGAACTGCTTTTTGTGTCTGAGATTAGGTAAGAGATTTTTGCTCTTAGTCTTTTAGGGAGCTCATCTCTGATGCCTTGATAAGTACTTTTGGCCAGAAATGATCATGAAGTGATGCTTGTTTTCTCCTTTCTTTGCAACTCTGGCACTGACTTTGGGGTGATGGTATACCCTGGGTCAGTTTTTTCTTCTCCATAAGACAGAGAAAGTAGGATAAGTTCTCATTACTGGATGCTGGCCCTGATTCCTCACCATATGAGTAATGAATGAGTCAGTACTATTTACCTAGGAGGTTTATAATGATTATTTCATGTTTTAAATTCAATCCTGATTTTCCTACAAATGCAGCATTCGGAGGAAAAGAAAAAACTCAGCTGTCTCTACAAACATATGGAAATCAATGATAAATGGACAGAGACTGCACAGTATATTTATTAACCAAGCTCATATAAATCATAATTTTTCAACCATTTATTAAACTAATGGGATTGTTTTGGGAACATCAAAGAATTCTTTATTAGGTAAATAATCATGTTTATCCACTCAGTTATGGGGAAAAGCAAATCATTCACACTGCATTTACTCTGCCTCATCAGATTTCATTTCTCTTAAATGTCAGCCATTGATAATTTTTACCAAACAACCTGGTAAAAAAAAAAAAATCCAAATTTTTATCAGGCTTCAACCACCTCTCTGGTCCTGGAAAAGGACTCCTGCTCATTCCATTTCTTTCTTCCCCAACTGGATAAATTGCTCCATGAGGCTCAAAATGGCTCTCCCATACCGAACTCAAATTTAGGTAGTTGGAAATAGTGGCCAACTCTGTTTTTCTTGATTCATCTTACATCAGTATTTTCATTATATGACCACCCAGGCACATCTTAGCAGCCTGCTTTGTTGATTAAGCCTGAGCTAGATCCCCTCAACACCTGAAACAATTCCCTTTGTTTTCACTCTTCTTCTCCATCACACAATCAGCTGATGTGGGCTCAGAGAGCACTGACTTTTTCCAGTGTTAATAGGAAGAAAACACAATTGGGAAGTTAAGTTAGTACCTGATAAGGAAGATGTACTCCATGTTTGTCATTTTGATTTGTAATATCAATGTTGTTTTTATAAATCAGAATTTTATAATAAAAATGTATTTTAGCCTTATTTAGCATGTACCAGGGGAGTGAGAAATTCCATTTATTTAGTAAATAGTTATTGATTGCTCTAAGGCCAGTCATTAGGCATAGTGGGAAATATGAAGATTTATTGATTTATTCAGTAAACATTTACTGAGTATCAGCTATGTGCCTGACACTGTTTGAGACACTAGGGATATAGAGGTGAACAAGAAACAAGACTCCTGATCTCAGGGAGCTGCTATTCCAGTGGGAAAAGACAGATGATAAACAAGTAAGTAAGCAAATAAAAATGATCATCAAATAGCAGCAAGTGTTATAAAGAAAATTCAACAGAATAATACAAAAATGACTGTAGCAGTGAGGGAAGCAGTCATTTAGATGGAATAGTCAATGAAAGCATCTGGAAAGTGACACTTGATCTAATATAGATGATGAGTAGAATAGGGCACATTCCTTTTCCTGGAAGAGTTTACAGTCCAGAAAGATTCTAAGACTGCATTCAATTTAGTGCAAAACTCCAAGCAGGTGTATATGAACTTCATGTTAGAAATGGCATAATAGCACAAAACTCAAAGAATAAAATAATTATCTATGGGTCCACACTGATATAAATAAATTATTGAACAAATAAGTGCAAAATAGTGGATAAACCTTCTTACAGAAGAATTTCAAATAATACATATAGATAATCCTTTCTAAAGAAGGGAGAACATAATTCCTCTCCTTTTGTGTGTGGTCTGGAGTTTGCAACTTGCTTCCAAAGGAAAAAAAAATGAAGGGAAAACAAACTTTACAGTGGAAAAACCTGACAAATGCCATCTTATTGGAGTGATCAAGGTTAACATCACCAGGGATGAGTTACACTGATAAAACAGACCCTCTGATATGATGTGACAAGAAGGGCATTTTATCCTCCAAACCCACAACCCTAGTTTAATCATGAGAAAACACAGGAAAACCCAAATTGAGAGACATTCCACAAAATTCCTGACCAGTACTCTTCAAAACTATCAAGGTCATAAAGAAAAAAAAAGAGAAATGTCTATGTCATTAAGATGGTGATATAGGTCATTCCTGATTTCAGTACCTGTCACAAAAAGGCCAAATTAGCAACTATCCATAGGCAAGACACCATTGTGAAAATCCCAGAACCAAGAATAAGCTGAAGCACCCCCTGGACCACAGAGATCAATAAGGACCACATTAGAAGGGTAAGATGATCAGCTTCACTCTGGAGGCATCACCCCCTGCACCCCCCGCCTCCACCCAGGGCCAGCATAGATGCCACAATAAGACTATGGTTTCTCCAGTGGGGAAAAGAAGACCCAAGATGGAAAACCAGCTTCCTCAATATAGAAAGACTCTTTCTAGGAGACCCACTCAGGTCTCATCTTATAGAGATCACTGGGGGATTCTGCTGGGCTGGACCACTGGGGATCACTGGAGGGGGGATGGGACTTATAGCAACCAGCCCTCAAGTCTTTGTAGACCAAGTGTCTGTTTCCAGTAGTGCCAGAGTAGAGATCTTAGCCAGTCACTCTGCCCATCTGCAGAAGCAAGCCAGTGTGGTCCTGTCTGGTAAGGGAGCTCAGTTGGCAGTTCTATCTGACTTAGGTTTCCGACCAATGGGCCATGGCAGCCATGGAACTTATTCTGGGCCTCACTCAGGCAGAGAAGCAAGTTCAAAGTCTCATACAACTGCTGAACATAGCCTCCAGTCCCATCCAGAGAACCAGCAACTGTGGAACTTAATCTAAAGCCTGCCTGGGCAGGGATTCAAGCCAGCAGCCATGCCAAACTACTGAGCATAGTCTCTGGCTCTGCCTAACCATGGAGCCTGAATAGTGACTCCGGGCAGCCTTGAAGCCCAATCTATGATACCACCAATTCATGGAGCCCAGCCTACAGCCCTGCCCAACAGTGGAGCCTAGCCAGTGACCGTGTCCAACCATGGAGCACAGTCTCAAGCCCCATTTAACTGCAGGGTATAGCTGGAGGCCTCGCCCAACGAGAAAACCTGGCCAACAACATCATCCAACAGCAGAATACAGCCAGTGGCTTACCTGATTATGAAAATCAGCCTGTGAATGTGCCCAACTTTGGGGCACAGCCTGTGGCTCCACCCAATTGCAGAAAACAGCCTGAGGTCCCATCCAATTGTAAAGCCTTATCTACATCCCTGCCTGAACATGGAGTCCAGCCAGCAGCAGCATCTGGTTCGGGAGCACAACCTGAGGTGCCACCCAACCAAGAGTGGTTTCAGAGCCCAACTAGTGGCTTCCCTGACCACAGAGCAGTCAGCAGCATCCCCTTCATCCCCACCACTTCAGAGCAACGGTGTAGCCATACTAGAGATACTGATAGCAAACTCCACATGACCATGGATACTACAAGCTGACCTGTTCAGTGCCCCAAACTGAGCTGCATGGTGAAGATGACTCCCTGTTGCAATGAATCTGCAAAGTCTGGAAGAGATTGCTTACTCAGATGCATAGATACCAATGCAAAAATATAGGGATCATTCAAATCAGGTAAACATGACACAATCAAAGGGAACTAATAAAACTCTAATAATTAACCATAAAGAAATGGAGATCTGTGAATTGTCTGACAAATAAGTCAGAATAATCTTTTTAATGAGGTTTAGTGAACTACAAAACATGCAGATAGACCACTAGACTAAATTGGGAAAACAGTGCATGTACAAAATGAGTTCAGAAAGAAGTAGAAACCATAAAAAATCCAAACAAAAATCCTAGAATGGAAGAATTCAATAGGGTGTCAACAGGTGACTTGAACAAGCATCCAACAGCAGCAGAATACACATTCTTCTTAAGCACACATGGAACTTTCTATGACAGATCATATGTTAGGCCACAAAACAAGTCACAACAAAGTCAAGAAGATAGAAAGTATATCAAGTATCTTTTCCAACCACAATGGTATAAAACCAATAATCAATAATAAGAGGAAAGCTGGAAAATTCACAAATACATAGAAATTAAAAACTCCAAAACAACCAATGAATCAAAGAAGAAAATGAAAATAAAAAAGTATCTTGAGGCAAAAGAAAATGGAAACACAACCTACCAAAATATATGGGATACAGAAAAAGCAGTTCTAAGAAAGAAGTTTATAGTTATAAATGAATACATCAAGAAAAAAGAAAGATCTCAAATAAGCAGCCTAACATTATACCTCAAGGATATAGAAAAAGAACAAATTAAGCCCAAAGTTAGCAGAAAAAATTGAAATAATAAAGATCAGAGCAAAAATAATTAAAATAGATAATGGGAAAACAGTAGAAAAGAAACAAAACTAAGAATTGGCTCTTTGAAAAGATAAACAGATTTGATGGACCTTTAGCTAGATTTTTTTTAATAGAAAAAGAGACATAACTCAAATAAATCAAATTATAAATAAACATGGAGACATTACAAGTGATACCACAGAAATACAAAGGATCAGGAGAGACTCCTTCGAAAATTATATGCTGACAAATTGAACAGCCTAGAAGAAATGAATAAATTCCTAGGAACATACAACCTACCAGGACTGAATCATGAAGAAAGAGAAAATCTGAACAGACCAATGATGAGTAAGGAGACTGAATCAGTAATAAAACCATCTCCCAACAAAGAAAATCTCATGACCAGATGGTTTCACTGGTGAATTTTACCAAATATTTAAAGAAGAATGCCAATCCTTTCCAAATTTTTCAAAAAATTAAAAGAGGGAATACTCCCAATCTCACTGTACAAAGCCAGAATTACGCTGAAACCAAAGCTAGGTAACAACACTGGAAGAAAAGGAAACTATAGGTCAGTATTCCTAATAAATATAGATGTAAAAATTCCCAACAAAATGGTAGCAAGCCAAATTGAAAATCACATTAAAAGGATCACATGCCAAGATCAAGTGGAATTCATCCCAGGAAGGCAAGGATGGCTCAATATTTGCAAATAAATAAATGCTACATACCACACTAATAGAATAAAAGATAAAAATGATATGATCATTTCAATATATGCCAAAAGAACATTTGACAAAATCCAACATTCTTTCATGATAAAAATGCTCAACAAATTAGGTATAGAAGGAACATAATAAAGGTCATATATGACAAGTCCACAGTTAACATCATGCTCAATGGTGAAAGGCTGAAAGTTTTTTCTCTATGATCAATAACAAGAGGAGGGTACACACTCTCACCACTCCTATTCAATGTAGTAATGAAAATCCTAGCCAGAGCAATCAGGCAGACAAAGAAATAAAAGGCATCCACATTGGAAATGAAGAAATTGTCTGTTTGCAGATGACATGATATTATATATAGAAAACCCTTGTAATGTAAATAACTGACAATAAGTTGTTTTGATTATAATGTAAGGGCCTGACATTAATCTTCTAATTTCCAAGGTATTCATTTCAAAGATATTCTTTTCAAATGAACATATTACCAGTTACACAACTGGATAAAGAGACAGGCTGCCCCACCTGTGAAGTCCCCCTTTAAGAAAGCCCTGACTAACCTAGATAACTGACCCTGCTTTTCCCTTCCCACATTTCAATTCCTGCTCTTATGTTTTAAATTTGCGAATAAAGAGTCAACCCATGAAGTCCTACGTAATTCACCTCAGACCTCAATAAAGGCAGAACCACAAATCCTCATTCTCTCTCC
Source organism: Mirounga leonina (assembly GCF_011800145.1). Taxonomy (NCBI): domain Eukaryota; kingdom Metazoa; phylum Chordata; class Mammalia; order Carnivora; family Phocidae; genus Mirounga; species Mirounga leonina. The sequence goes on along the minus strand of NW_023270709.1, from coordinate 21,196,255 downwards.
TCCCTCCCCTTTCCTCCTTGTCCCTCTCTTTTCCCCTCCCTACCAACTCATTGTGTGGCCCTGGGTATGCAGTATACTCTCAAGAACTTGTGAATAATAAAGCTTGGTTTTTTTCAAAGTTCCCTGATGGTTTTTGTTGAGTTGTGTCTTGCAATCATAATAAGAACCACAAGGACCACTCCAGCCACAACATTGACTCCAGTAAGATAAATGTCTGCCAAGGTTTGCCACAAGTAGTATGGACCCAGTTGAGTGCCCCAGGCATTCCTAGCTGATAGCATCAGTATTGATAGACTGAGACTGACACAAAACCGCACCAAAAAGGAACCTGATAGAACTTATAAAGAAATGCAGTAAAGTTTCAGGATACAAAGTCAACATACAAAAATGAGTTGCGTTTCTATACACTAATAATGAACTATCTGAAAAAGAAATAAAGAAAACAGTTCCAGTCATCAAAGCATCAAAAAGAATAAAATACCAAGGAATAAATTTAACCAAGGAAGTGAAAGATATATGTACTGAAAACCATAAGAGATTCATTAAAGAAGTTGAAGAAGACACACATAAATGGAAAGATACTACATGTTCATGGATAAGAAGAATTAATATTGTTAAAATGTCCATACTACCTAAAGCTATCTATGGATTAAATGTAATCCCTATGAAAATTCAAATGCATTTTTACAGAAATAGAAAAAAAAAAATCCTAAAATTTGTTTAGAACACAAAAAGACCCTGAATAGCCAAAGCAATCTTGAGAAAGAAGAACAAAGCTAGAGAATCACACTTTCTGATTTTAAACTGTATTAGAAAGCTATAATAATCAAAACTGGGCGCCTGGGTGGTTCAGTTGGTTAAGCGACTGCCTTCGGCTCAGGTCATGATCCTGGAGTCCCGGGATTGAGTCCCGCATCGGGCTCCCTGCTCGGCAGGGAGTCTGCTTCTCCCTCTGACCCTCCTCCCTCTCATGCTCTCTGTTTCTCATTCTCTCTGTCTCAAATAAATAAATAAAATCTTAAAAAAAAAAAAAGAATCTAAAAAAGAAAGCTATAATAATCAAAACAGTATTGTGTAGGCATAAAAAGAGACACATAGACCAATGGATCAGAATTGAGAGTCCAGAAATAAATCCATGCACATCTGGTCAACTAATATTTGACAAAGGAGCCAAGAATATTCAATGAGGAAAGAATAGTTTTTTTGATAGGTCATGTTGGGGAAACTGGATATTCATATGCAAAAGAATGAGTTGGGACCTCTATCTTAAAGCACTCTTCTATGTCCTAATATCACCAAATAAAAGAAAAAGAACATGGAGATGGCAAAAGTGCTTTTTACTGTTGTAGTGTAGAGGTGATACATAACACCTCTTCTTATATTCCATTGCCAAGAGCTAGTTATTTGGCCATCCCAAAACCCAAGAGGATAGGAAATGAATTGTTAACAGTATATCCAGCAAGAAGTAGAGAATATACATATTGATGAGTCCTAGCAATCTGTCATAGGTTTTTGGTTTGTTTTTGTTTTTTCCCTTAAACGGGTTGTGGGTTTTTTGCATACATGGGGTCTCTTCAACTATAAGGTCCTTGAGAGCAAGGATTGTCTTCTTTAAATCTACTACAGGGACTATGGTAACCATTCTCCAAGATGGCTCCCAATGTTCCCTACTTCCTGTACTTATATTCTCGTGTAATTCATTCCTATTTTGAATAGGCCTGACTTGTATAACCAATAGGATATTGAGAAAAGAATAGGGTGTGATTTCTGTGGCTATGGCTAGGCTGTAAAAATCATTGTGGCTTCCACCTTGTTCTCTCTTGGATCACAGGCTTAGGGAAAAGCCAGCAATCATGTTGTGAGGACACACACGCAACCCTATGAAGAGATCCATCTGGCAAGAAATCAGGGTACCCTGCTAACAACCAGCCCTAACTTGCCAAGTACATGAATAAGCCACCTTGAAATGGATCTTCCTTCCATCCTCAGTCAAGATTTTGACACACTTTAGGGTTGTCAAATTTTTTTCCTACAAGATTCACATCCATTCATGCATTCAAAACCTTTTTATTTGTTCCTCAAAAGACATTTCTGTGTAATTACCTTAAGACTCCACCCGAGAAAGAGATGGTGAATTGGATTCTTCTCACATGCCAGCTCCCATTGGTTGGTAGTGATTGCTCATGTTGCTTCTAGGCCTCTGAGGTAGTGTCCAAGGGTAAAGGGTGCAAGCCGTTATTCATCAGTAATACTTGCTAGAGAAATGGAAACAGTAGTAGGTAGTTCATGAACTATGTATTCGCCAGCTATGCCTAAGTATTTTGACTCTTGTTTTTCAAGTCTACATCATCAATTAGGAGCCCATAGACCAGTAAGCACCACTTGGCCTGGACAAGGGCTCCAGAGCTTCAGGCCTGACAAATGGCATAAGGGGAAAGCTGAAGCCAGATGCTTTTTGGTCTTAAGTCATCAATTAATCTGGTTTTACTTACTGTTAATTTATTTATTGTCTAAAATGTGTCTTACACTATTTGTGGTTTGAATTGGTTGCTGAGAATCACATGATCTGTGGCTTTTGCAAAGATCCCACTCCTCAGCTCTAACTTCATATTCTTATGACTAGATTTTTCTAGCACCAGAATCAAGGGCAAAAAGAGTTGTTAAGTAACTACTGGAATTTGAAAGAAGCATGAGAAACATTCTATCCTATCAGGGTTCATTTATATTCTGAGCAGAGTCTGGTGGCCATGTTCACTAAATGCATAAATTTTCAGGTACTTGCAAAATGCCAGGGTCATAAATCTTTTTTTAAAAACAAAGCTTATTTATTTTCCTTGAAAATAAAGTGTTTTTTTCTCCCCATAGAAAATAGAGAAAAGCTCAAAGAAGAAAATAAGTCAAAAAAAAAAAAATCCACCCATGATCCCACCTGTCAGAGCCAACCAATGTTTTACTGTTGTACAAGTTAGAAAACACATATAATCAGGATAATGTCATATATATAATCTCGTTCTGATTTCTTCAGTTACAGCATAACAAAAGAATTTCCTGCATTATTACTCTTTGCAAGCCTCACTTAAAATTGTTTTCTATTTTATTCTATTCCTTTATCAAAATGTACTGATCCAGTTTCCTAAAATTAAGTTATTTTCATGGAGGGAAGGGAGGTGCTAAATTGCTATAAATCTTCCACTAAGCAAAGACAGTATTATTTCAGAGTGAGATTATTCATTGACTCTTGGAGTCTTGCCCCTGCAAGGCTGCCTTCAGTGAATGGATTATAATGCTTTTCTTTTGTAAAAGAGGAAATGGAGGCACTGTTTTCTGACTTGTGTATGATTATCCAGCCCTCCAACAGTAGGACCACATTTATAGCCCCTCGCTTCTAGCAATTATACAAACATCAAAAGAAGAAAGTACTTTTCATTAGTTCAGTGAAGGTTTCCACCCCCTTCTGAAAGTAGGGTGTCCCTATGAAACCTTTTGTAAGCTGAAATGGAATAAGGCAAAAAATATCCCCTGCTTTCTGAAAGTTTGTGTTAAGCCACTTTGCTTTTTTACTTTAGTACAGTAACAGTTTTCTTCATAAAAGCAAAAATTCTTTTTGGATTTCTTTTTTTTTTTTAATTAAGTTTTTATTTAAATTCCAGTTAGTTAACATACAGTGTAATAATAGTTTCAGGTGTAGAATTTAGTGATTCAGCACTTCCATCCAACACCCAGTGCTCATCACAATGGGATGAGAATCTTAACCCACTGCTCAGCTAGGGAGGTGAGCCAATTTACTAAGCATATGTGGAATTCTAAGACTATTTACCTGAGCAAAATATTTCTCACCTGCCTATATTAGGGTGGTAGATCAACAGCTTGAGGTTAACTCAACTTCAAGGCATGATTAGCAAGTGTATTGTAATGTTGTCTGTGGGAAAGACTTGAATGTAACAAAGCTTTGTTCCATTTTCTGCATTGTTCAACTCTCCTTGACGCTTTAGCTTCAATGGGAATTGCCTCTGATGTTGTAGTTCCTCATGTGTTTGACTGAAACATATTCTACCAGACAGTCCTTTGTAAAAAGAGAACAGAATATTTGCATGTCTGGGGGCTTCTGAATTCTCTGTGTTATATATAATAATAGCATGGGGCAACCCTCACCCAGCCAGCTTTCTTTGCTACCTCATGTGTCCCCTAGGCGTGGATTCTTCTTACTGTTCTTTGAAATACCCCTTTTGGACCAGAAGTGGCTATCTTTAGATAGAAGAAAGGAGTACTAACTGATGTTCCTGACATTAGTGATAAAGCTACTTGGGATGTGTTTGGTGATGGACAGCAATGTACAACCTTTGCTGCTATTCCGATTGCTATTGTGTTGTATATTTCTGAGGTTCCCTGTTACGTGCCTATTAAAAATGATAAAGTTGGCATGGCAGTGGTGGAGTGGAGAGAAGGTAGCACTGTAGCTAAAATCCTACAAATATCCTTTTTATATACATTCTAGAAAGGTCAAGGAGGTGGTGCTGGAAGAATGATTAGGCATTTCTGTGAAGGGAATACTCCCTATTATGGGATTCTTTTTATCCATTTAATAGATGTTATAAAGTCAGGCGATGTTTTAAGCTCTAAGGATTCTGCAGTGAACAGAAAAGAAGAGCTCCTGCTCTCAGAGGGGAAGCTCTTGGTGTCATGTTCTTAATGTTGGAGGGTAGAGGTGGTGCAGGGGTCTCTGAATAGGCTTACCCCCCCAAACTTGCTCCATTTTCCAGTCACTCAGACCAAATCTTCAGAATCCGCTTTGAGCTGCCTTCACTACCCCTTCTTTCATGCTCTACCTCCAAACTGGCAGAAAATTCTGTTGACTCTTCATTGAACTCTAGCCAGAACCTGACCATCTGACTGCTTTGTCCCTATTGCTACCGTCCTGGTTAAAATCACCATTATTGCAATAATGACATCATTTCCTACTACCTCTTTCCGTGCTCACTCAGTCCAGCATACTGGCCCAATTTAGGGCTTTCATACTGGCTCTTTCCTCTTCTTGGAATACTCCTTCATCAGACACACACTTGGCTAGTTTGTTCACTTCCTTTAAATCATTGTTCAAAACTTCTCAATGACACCTATCTGAACTACTCTGTTGCATGCTGTAAACAGAATCCCTACCAAGTGCTCTCTATTTCCCTTAGTCTGCTCTACTTTTTCTTTAGTGCATAAACTCTTCCCTTTCTCACATAATAAACTTTGATGCTTTATTGTATTTATTTTTTTATTATCTGCTTCCTCTTACCGATGTAAGATCCAGCAGTGTGGGGGGCCTTCGTCCACTTTGTTCACTGATGTTTCTCAGGTGGTCAGACCAGTGCTTGGTGATAAAGAAATTATTTCCTATATCCAGAAGTCCATAAACACCTTGAAATCTATTGCAAAATGTATGTATGTGATTTTCCAGAAAGCAGTATCATACCTTTTATTAGATAAAAAAAAAAAATTGTGACCAAACTGGTTCTAAAACCACTCTATTATGCTTACCTGTATTGTGGTCGATTTGGGGATTTCTTGGAAATAATTTAATTAGAAAAAAAAAAAACACGTGAGATTGTAACAATGTGTATTATTGGATGGTTTCTTGACTCATGTACTGGTGTGCCTAAAAATCTTCCTAGGGAAGACTACTTCTAGAAGAAGATGAGAGAGAGAGGGAGAGAGAACTGTGCACACAAAAAACACTGGGAGTGTCTTTCATAGCAAAAAATCTGGAGCATGAATGATAATGATTCTGGAACTAATAATGCTATGTTAATAACAATGCTAATACTCATAATTATTGCATGTGGAACTTTTCATTTGAAAGTCTCCAGGTGCTTTATAAACATTAATTAGTGACATTTCACAACACTCTGGTGAGACAAGTAAGGATTATTATACCTATTTTATATCTTTAGATAAAAGAGTTTCTAAAGGTCGTATAACAAGGTAAGAATAGAAGCTAAAGTGATACTTGGAAATCCCCCTTCCGCAATTCCTGTTCATCTACTGGTGTCTGTGGGGTGTGCATCCCGTTCTTTTAGAATTGATTCATGGCCAGGGCATCTGGTGCTGATGGAATGTTGAAGGTATCACAGAGGAATGCAGTGTCCTTTAGTGGCCTCAGAGGATTGGCTGGAACTCAATGATGGGTCCATTGTTTTGTTTCTATTTTAGGAGAACTTTTCAAAACAGGTAATAGTCCCTTCACCCTTCTTTTCCCATCGTTGTCTTTCCTTTTGTGGATTTGAGCTGCTTTTCACTATTTTGGGCCCTTTAGTGCAGTTTATTGCCTCTCCAGCCTCACCTGGAGCACATGTGTTCCAGTCCCAGCTGTCAATGCCACTAAATAACGGTGGGACCCCAGGCAAGTCCTTGAGCCTCTTGAACCCCAGTTTCGTCATCCATAAATGAGCACACTGGCTTTAGCATCTCTGCATTTCCTTTAACAATACAAGTTCAGGGCGCCTGGGTGGCTCAGTCGTTAAGCGTCTGCCTTCGGCTCAGGTCATGGTCCCAGGGTCCTGGGATCGAGTCCCACATCGGGCTCCCTGCTCAGCGGGAGGCCTGCTTCTCCCTCTCCCACTCCCCCTGCTTGTGTTCCTGCTCTCGCTATGTCTCTCTCTGTCAAATAAATAAATAAAAAATCTTTAAAAACAAACAAACAACAAAAAAAAAACAATACAAGTTCATTGTTCAATACAGGGAACTCTTTTGAGAGGATTTCTTCAGGACAGTGTTCTTGTTAGGGGTGTAATAAGGCAAAAAGTTATTGCAGGGATGCTTTGTCAATCTCGAAGAGAAGACTCTAAATGTCTCTTTATTAAAAATTGTCTGAAACAGATTTTGTGTCCATTTTCATTCACTTCTGAGACTCCTCTTAATGAGGATCACAAGCTTTGTGTTTCTCCTGGACAGGTTAGAGAAAACCAGGTTAGTCCCTTGTTCCTCTTTTGGGGGCTTTGAGAAAAGAGTACCTGTTCTTGGGAAAAGCTCTCTTACTTAAACCTCACCTTTTCTGTTTCTGCTTCCTTAGGAACCTCCTTTTCCCTCCCAGGGGCGTCAATTCACATCTTAACCATTTTGTGTGTAACTTCATTAGAGATAATCCCATTTGCCAGTGTTGGTATCTTTCCTTCATACTGAGGCAGGGATTTCTAGCATTTGTTTTGGAAACCCAACCCAGCTAGAGTTAGAAATAGAGCAGTCATAGCTGAATTCTTCCTCTGACTTTTGATATCAGCATTGGAATATAGGAGGTGATTCTTTAAACCTTTCACACTAAATTTTTATCGGTCTTAGCAACAGACAGAAAGGGCATATATATATTTTTTTAATGTTGGTTTTGTGGGGTGGGTTTTTTTTTTTTTTTTTTTTGGCAGTTTAAGTGAAGGAAATATTTTGTTCACATATCAAAAAAATCTAAGAGAACTTTAATAAACAAATCTAGTAATTATGTCTTCTTCTGATTACTCTGTTTTTCTTTGTGGGAATAGAAGTACTTCAAATAAACAAACAAAAGAACAAACATAAAACACACACATACACACACACACAAAAGACCTCCTTCACTTTTTACAGTTTGGACACTTGCCTTATAGTGATTCTCATCAGGCAGGGCTGAGGTGGTAAAATTCCAGATAATTCAAGCAACCACATTTAGTGGTTGAGGGCTTCTTTCAAGGAGGCCCAGGATCGAGTACCTGTGAAACTGGATGATGTGAGCAGGAATCCGTTTTTGCAGGTAATGCCAATCCATATGGCTCTCAGTTTAGCATCACATGTATTGCATTAAACATGTGAAACAACTCTTATGGAACCCCCATTTCTCTCTGCCGCTCCCCTTCCCCAATATGCAACAAATTCAAATCCTCATATTCTTAAAGTGGGGTGGGGTGGGGAGAACAGCCGTCATTCTCATCTGATGGTTTGAAAAAAGAAAAGATGTCAGTACCACTCACTGACTGGCTAATGAATAATCAGATTTCACAGCGTGAGTGCTGGGGTGGTAATTTGGTTGCACGCCATGCTCCAAACCCATGGAATAGTGCTTCATTAATGTGAAGACCTGTATAATCAAACAATTAGCAGTCTCTCGGCAATGAAAGCAGCTTTTCATCAGCATATATACTTCATCGAAAGATGAGTCCCAAATCAGTGGATCTGACAGCAACTAGTCTTCCACTAACTCAGCAACAGTGGCATGGAGGGTAACGTGGGTGTTTTCCACCCATTCCTTTAGCTAAGTATCCTACAGCAAGCTGTGCTTTAGCATCACTGAATGGAAGCAAACATTTGCAGGGACTATGAGATTAGGAGGATATCCTCTAATTTTATTTATATAATCTCCTATTTTATAACTTCTGTGTTTTTCCTCACTTTACACTTATTAGTGTTAAGAACCTCAGAAAGATACTTTGAATTATCCTGGGGGGGAGAGGAACTCTGATCCTTCTTTTATTTTGATGATTTACATCAATGTTTTTTGTGTCATCTTGATTCTGATATAGCTGACGAGCCTCTTTGGAGACTTTCTCTCTGCAACCATGGAGAGAGGGTGCTTTTTTATGGTGGCATCTCTCATTTGTGTTGTTGACTAATTCACATCAATGGATACCCAACAGGGCTGTTCATAGAACCAGGAGGCAGAGACGTTGGGTTCCTTGTGCCCTATGGTTTGAAGTCTCTTTCTACACCCTAAACAAGCCCTGAATATATTGGGTTGCTTTCAACATATTGCTCAGTGGCAGGGAGGTGAGCAGTACTAACTCAATACCTTTTTTTAAGGTAAAAGGTAAATTATCAACAAACTTCAGTGAATTTGCAACAGTTTTATGATTAGTCTGGCCATTCTAAATAAGGGACAACAAACTTTCTCTGCAAAAGGCCAAACAGTAAATACACTCTGCAGGCCAAGAGGAAAAGTAGAATTATATAGGGGCTTATATAACAATTAATTGAAAACCATTCTTAGCTCATAGATCTTACAAAAACAGACTGTGCACTGAATTTGGCTAGCAAGCCAGTTTTCCAATACATGGTCTAAATCACAGGCTTTAAAAAATCTTTCTTGTCATTGAGCAAAGCAATAGCCTTTGTATATCTTAATTTCCTTACATACATTATTGTTTTATTGGGGATAATGAAAATTTTGTGAATATTGTGTGCTTGTGCAACAGAAATATTTAGCAATAATGAACATAAATAAATGGGATGGCTAGAATTTGTTGTGTGGAGAGGTAAAAATGAATAAACCTGAAATTCTTTCTTAGTCTCTTTCATTGACTGTGATTGGTAATGGACCAAGATACACAGTTTACTTGGGTCTTTGTATGGATGAATACCTGTTCAACTAATGGATCATGGCACTGACCAGGTCAAAGTTTGGGGTCTGATTTCTAGATAGGTATGGCGGTTTCACACAAGGGCAAAACACTGTTGCATGGCCACAATCTGTATGTTTCCTCAAGTCAACTCTCAAAAAAGCTGGACGGACTGTCTGTGGAATGATGGTTGAACCAAGGATGACTGGCACCAATCTTGAAAGGAGCATGCCCTTCGTGAATAAAATCTCAGATCAGATTCTAGATTTATTTACAAACCCAATTACTAGCAGGTTGAAACAAGGGTTCTCCAAGCGCAAGCTATCTACTATCTCTAAGGTAGATTATCTAGTGGAAGGTCAGTCTCCAAAGGGTGCTGGTTAACAGTTTGATATGGCTATCGATTGAGATTTCTAGTGACATCCCCATTGTTCTCTACCGAGTTCTGTTCTACATTTTTTATTAAAAACTTCCATGAGGACAAAGAAGGTATTCTTATCAAGGCTGCAGATAATGAAAAGCCTAGAGAGCTCACAAATTCAATGGATAACAGTGAGTGAATCAACAACACCTCTACCATTTAGAAACACCATGAGTAAATTCAACTAAATACGATTTAGCTGGGGTAAATGTACAATTTGTTATTTGAATTGTACATTTGTACATGAAAAACAGTAAGTATAACTAATTAGGCAAGTCTGGGATGGCAAAGTCCTTAGAAAGGCACAAATGGAAACTTCAGTTTTCTGTAGTTTCAATGAGCCCACAAGGTGGTTAACAATAACTATGACTACGTTCACAAAATTCAGTTATCTAAGCAAGTTCACAGAGAGTGCCAGATTTTACTCTGTTCCATTCATGGCATATTTAGATGGTGTGTTAAAAAAAAAAAGTAGATAAAAGTATGTTGGATAAAGATCTACTGCCAAGTCAGGAAAGCAAAATTGAGTCATACTATGACTGGAAAAGGACTGTTGAAGACATTGTAACTCTCCTCTCAGATGCTAGGGTTCTACCACAGACCCCCTGTATCAAAATTCCTGAGAAGGTGCCAGGGCATCTGCTGTTCTAAAAATCTCTCCAGATAATTCTGATAAGAAACTGGACTGGGGAAGCCAGATCATTAATGAAAGAAAAATCCATCAAAGCAGGTGAAATAATTAGTTAAAAAGTTATATCTGATTCAGTATGTTTCAGTAACAATTTCACTTTTCTTCCATTTGTTTTGGAATCTGAACACTGGACTGTGGCTCCTTTATTCAGGGTCAAAGAAGTTAGGGTTTAGAATTCTTTCTCTATGTGGGCCAACTACCTGCTGGTTGATGGACTCAGACTATACCCCTGATTCTAGCTACTTTGAATAGAGAAATACATAGGAAATATTGAGTCTAAGATTTGGATACATCATCAATGTAAACATATCACTTTCTCCTAGGAGAACAGTTCAAAGTTATTTTTTCCCACTAATAGCTAATCAGCAGTAACATAGGAAGGGAAGTACATATAGGGAGACGCAGTGCTGAAGGGCTTTACCATTCTATGTTGCTGTGAGTATGAGCAACCATATCCCATATATATGATAGCTAAATGATCAGATTAATGTCTCCTATGGAAATTCCCTTCTTAACAGTCACCTAAGTTCAAAATCTAAGGCTTCTTTCTTTTGCTTGCTCCTTACATCCAGATATTTACAATTTCTGATTGATTCTACCTCCATAGTGTATTTTTAATCCATCTGTTACCCTTCTATTCTCATTGTTTTTCTCCTGGTAAAAATCTGGTGGATTGTTAAGTTACCCTTCCACCTTCTAATTCCTCAACTCCCCTTCCCAAGGCCGTGTAATTCATCTTCTTAAAACAAGGCTCTGCCCCGTTGCTATATCAAAAACCTACGAGATGAAGTCTGAGCACCTAAGCCTGCCCTGAATGACGCCTCAAGGTCAGGTTCCAAACTTTTGTTCATTAATTCATTCAAAAATAATTTACGGAGCACCTACTTTTGGCCAGACATCAGGATAGCAAAGTTGGAAAAGCAATTTTACATCTTGTTACGCAGACGTCATGTTCTTGCTCTAATTCCTTTGCCAATGCAGGGTCTCTCCTACCTCCCAGTCTTTGAATTTTGAATACCATCCATCCATGAAGTCTCCAGTCCTTTCCAAAGCATTCCCTGATCTCAACAGTGTGAAATAATATATTCTTCTTTGAACCCCTACAGTGCAATGTTTATGGCAATTATCACATTTTAGTAGTTTGGATATTTAACTGCTAGGATACAATGGCCACAAAGAGTAGAAACTGGACCTTGTTTATCTCCACTGTCCCTAGAATGGTGGCCAATAGCTAAGACACACTCAACATATATTTGTTGAAGGAAAAAAAAAGACAACAAAAGCAAAAATAATCAAGTGGGACTACATCAAACTAAAAGGCTTCTGCACAGCAAAATAAATGATCAACAAAATAAAAAGTCAAACTATGGAATGGGAAAAAATATTTACAAATCCTATACCTGATAAGGGCTTAATATTCAAAATATATAAGGATATAGAACTCAATATCAAAAAACCCCAAATAATTAAAAATGGGCAAGGGACTTGAATAGACACTTGTTCCAAAGAAGATATACACATGACCAGCAACAAGTACCTGAAGAGGTAGCTTGACATCACTAATCATCAAGAAAATGCAAAAACCACAATGAGACATCACCTCACACCTGTTAGAATGGCTATTATAGAAAAGATAAGTGATAATGAGTGTTGGTGCAGATGTGGAGGAAGGGGAGCCCTCGTGCCCTCTTGGTGGGAATGCCAACTGGTGCAGCCACTCTGGAAAACAATATGGAGGTGCCTCAAAAAATTAAAACTAGAACTACCATATGATTCTGTAATCTCACTTCTGGGCATATATACAAAGGAAATGAAATGAAATCACAGTTTTGAAGAGATATTTACAATAACCAAGACATGGAAACAACCTGTCCATTGACAGATGGATGGATAAGGATGAGGATGGATATGCAATGGAGTATTGTTTTCCTAAGGAAAAAAAAAAGAAGGAAATCTTGTCATTTGCAACAATGTGGATCAAGCTTGAGGGAATTATGCTAAGTGAAATAAGTGAGACAGAGAATGGCAAATACTGTATGATGTTACTTACACGTGGAATCTTAAAAAAAACCAAACTCATAGAAACAGAAAGGCAGAGAATAGATTGGCGGTTGCCAGGGGCAGGAAGGGGCAAGAGGGATGGAGGAAATGGGTGAAGGTGGTGAAATGTACAAACCTCCAGTTATAAGATGAGTAGGTTCTGGGGATCTATTATGCAGGATGGCGACCACAGGTAGCCAGACTGTATTGTATCCTTGAATGTTGTGCTAAGAGAGGAGATCTTGAAAATTCTCACCACACACATAAAGCAATGGTAACCATGGGAAGTGATGGATGTGTTAACTAACCTTACCATGGTCATCATTTCACAATATGTATGTATATCAAATCATCACACCGTACAACCTTCAACTTACATGATGTTATATGTCAATTATATCTCAATAAACCTGGAAAAAAATAAAAATAACTTGCCTGATACCAAAATACAAAAAAAAAAAAAATAAGAGGGTATTCATTCAAATAAAGAATATTTCAATTGGGTTAGAGGCAGGAGCTTTTGATTTATGACATATGGTAATCGTGAAAAGGAAGAAAGCACATAAACCCTTAATTATTTAAATAAATGTATGCCAGAGTTGCTGGTCAAGGCCACATCATAATTGAAACGTCACTCTCCTCCTGAACACAGCTCGCTCAGTGTGTTGCCAGTGATCACTTTCTAAAGGGCTGGCCATTGACCCTCAGTAGGTTTGTTTCCTGCACACAAGGGTCAGCGGCAGGTGAAATGTGGGACAGTTAGAATTTCAGTTGACCACTGAGGTCCTTCATTTTCCAGCCCAGCACAAAGGCTATTGGAAGGTATCAGACTTGACTTTTCAGTGATATGGAAAGGGTTACGCTGGAGTCCAGCAAACCACCTAAAATGGACATTGAATGTTTCTGTTCTTCAAGGTCTTTAAACGCCTTTCTTCTCAGGCTCCAGCCTTCTGCCATGTTAGCCCCCTTCTCTATCTTTTCCTTCCCCAAATTCCTGCTCATTTCTCATCCAAAATAGTTAGCTGGCTTTTTGTTTCTGTCTCCTTACATGCTCTGCTTTTTCCTTCCCCCTACAAAGTAGAGAAGGAAACTCAGTTACTTTGCTCAGAGGTATTTTTGCTGGCCAGTCAATAACACTTTCTTCCCCAATTACAAGGGATTGAAGACAAGACTGGACTCTGGAAAAATGCTAAAGCTCCCTAGGATTAGGGGCTGGTCCTTTTGACCCCATGGTTTTCAAGCCAAGTATATGACCCAGTAATGGGTTGTCCAATTTTGACATAGTCGTGTTGCTAGTCATTTCTAGTTTCTAGTTCAAAGGTGCAAATAATGCAGCTTAAAAAAAAAGTCATTAAAAAATTCTTACGGTTTTTACAGAACTTAAAAAAATATATATTCTTTGAAGCGGGGGAAATCAGGAGGGGTAGACGAACCATGAGAGACGATGGACTCTGAAAAACAAACTGAGGGTTCTAGAGGGGAGGGGGGTGGGAGGATGGGTTAGCCTGGTGGTGGGTATTAAGGAGGGCACATTCTGCATGGAGCACTGGGTGTTATGCACAAACAACGAATCATGGAACACTACATCTAAAACTAATGATGTAATGTAGGGGATTAACATAAGAATAAAAAAATTCTCATAAAAAAATATATATATTCTTTTTTCAGTCCAAGGACAAAGGGGAACACAGCCCATTGTATATCTGAAGGAGGTGGTTGTGGGCATAGCCACACACAGCCAGGACCCCTGGAAACGTAGTAATCTTCCTGGAATATAGGCTTGTTTATTTTTCTTCCAACTGCCTTCATTAAGGGCAGCAAAAGAGGAACATTTATTGGCTGCCAGCACACCTATGAAAAGCAAAAGCCAACTCTTCTCCTGTCTCTTTCTGTCCATCTCCTCTGCTCTCCACACCCTTCCCCCCACTCCAGCCTGGGAAACTGGGAAACTGAACCTAGACATCCCATGGGACTGACTGGGTTAAACCCAGGCACCCCTAAGCCAGGGACAGTATTTGGAAATCCTTTTCTTTCTCCCTCCCTGACTCTTAGCTACTGGAAGATTATACCCACTCTTGGAGAGCCTGATCATTGTCCGTGAGAACCTTACTCCTTAGGCTGCTGCCAGAGAAGCACCCCAACCACAGGGGCTGTGTTTCAGAGGTGCTGAGAGAGAGGCCCCCAGGGGCACAAGCACAGGAGTTTCTGGGTTTCCTTCAGCCCTAGCAGGTGCCTCGCCTCCAGCCATTCACCTAGCCCCTGGGGAGAAGCAGGGCTCTTCTCCCTCTCCCCCTGGCAGTCCCCTCCACACCCCAGCGAGGCGGCTTGTGTACAGAAACCAGGAAGGGGAGAGTGAAGACCCACACCCTGTGCCCATCCCAAGTCTGGTGGTGTCCCCCCGCTCCCCGCCCCGGTCCTCCTCACTGTGCCCATCCCCAAACTTAAGCCATGAGAACAAGGACCATGCCACCTAAGTTAAAAATACTCAACTTCCCTGTGTCGCAGGGATGCACCACGAGGCTGAAAAATAAACAGAGACTCTAACATTGGGACCCCTGCTCTTTCAGGAGAAGGGACACTTTAGAGCTCAGAGGCAATGATTGGTGGACCCTAAAAAAGCTGATTTCAAACAGGAAGCAGAGTAAAGAAGAAACCAAGGCCCCTTACTGGGTTTTGGAACGCCACCGCAGAAGATCCGAGGCTTCAGGACAGCAAAGGCTCTGCAATGTCATTAGAGACTATTACCGTAGGGACGAAGCCCGCACAGTAAGGGCGCTTCCAGATGCCTTAGTGAGCCCAGCCAGCAGCCAGTCCAGCCACATCCGCGCCGGGACGCTGACCCAGCATCCTCCTGGAACAGCAGAGAACACACGAGAAGCAGATCGAGCACGAGAAAAGGGAGAAAGGTGCCATCGCTTCCCCTTTGGAGATTCACACATGAGAATCAGGCTCGACTTACGTCCAGAAGCCACCGTTAGGGCAATCATATTTAAACCTATTTTTTAAAAGTTCTTTTCAAATATAGTTCTTCTAAAAATCATCGAGAGACAATTTAAAGATGGGAAATCTAAGCATTTATTTAACATCAATCTGCCAAGCTTGAAACATACCAAACCTCTCTAAACTGGATGATTTTATGTTGACATATCCATGAATATAATTCTACAGTGTATGAATTTAAGAAAACAATGGGTTTCGATAGCTTCAGTGTATCACTGCAGGGAAACGCATTACTATTCATTTATAGTTGATAAATATTAAAACCCAGAATAAAGTTAAAGCCAGTCTTTTATCAGAAAACCCACCATTTCCTTTCTCCCGTTCCTCTCCCCCAAAATAAAACCTAGTATTCATTTTTTAAAAATTTTATAACTAAAAGAATTTTTTTTTTTTTTTGCAGAAAACTTAGGTTTAATAAATCATGGCCATGAGCTAACCCACATTTGAAGCTGGAAAATGCGCTTGGCATTATCCTTCTCTGTTCACATATATTTGAAGTAAATTACATCAAATTGTATTTGAAATACCAAACTGGCATTAATGGAAGCTTTTTTTGCTCCAGGCACCATTTTAAAATAGATGAGCATAAAAATGCAGCCTGCATCATTAAGTTTATATGAAACTAGTGAGAATAAAAATCACCATGTAAGTTCTAATAAGATGTGTTTTTCATTCCAGTTTAATAACCCAAGACTATATTCATCTTCCAGTATAATAAATACACCGAGAGGAATGTATTCTTTTGTGGGCTTAACATGTTGAGGTTCCTTTTTTTTTTTTTCCCAAGAAGATAGAGTTTTCTGAGAAGCTGGGTGAAGAAAATTCTTTAATATGGCAGTGCAGAGTATTATTATCATAAATAATTAATGTGCACAGCAGAAGAAAGCCGAGCTTCATTAATAATTCTTATTTTTAGTTGGCATAAGCTAGAGGTGCTGTATCTTCTTTCATCCTATCTATGTCAATTTCCTTGATTTTAATTTAATAGATGTTAAAAATTTTACAGGTATGGTGCATTATGCAGCGGGTTTTTGTTTTTGACTAAATAACATCCTATCACTAATTCTTACCTGGCAGGATATTTACAGAAACGGGCAAAAAAAGGAAGGAGGGAACAAACATTGGGATGAGGCAAGGTAGAGTGGGCATCAATGTCAATACCTTTCATCTCCCATTTCCCTCTGGGACCAGTTAAGATGCTCCTTTGATTAGAAACCTCAGGAAATATTAAGAAGCTCCGCCATGAATTTCAGCTCATCAAACTCGCCTGTTTATTTTTCAAATTCAGGGCTGATCCACCTTCTACATCCTGAAAACACAGGTTCTCCCTGACACAACCTTGCATTTGTGATCCACTACATCGCTTGTCAAAACCTCCAAATCTTTGATCCCAGGCGTTTGTAATTTATTAATTCAGCATCAGAGCAGGAAAGCAGCGAAGTGTTTCTGATTAGCACAATGGAAGAAATAAAGAGCCTGCGATGCAGGGCAGCGGGGTTGTGCTTTACGAGGAAGAACAAGCAGCATCCATGACATTCCAACTTAGGAGGACTGATACCAGCCTGAGCAACTGTGAGAGCCAGTCATTGCTCTTTCATGGGGGGAAGAAGGCCTGGAAGAAAGGGTAATTGCAACCAACCTCGGGGGGGCGGTAATAATTCTGACGTGAACGAACCTGAATCCTGGGTCTCGGCGTTTTTTGCAGACCTCTCTGCAGAACGCCAGAGCTGAGATTCTTATTTGCAGCTGCCAGGAGCTCGTTCCATAGCTGGCCTTCCCCTCACGGGCAAGCTTTCCATACAGTTCAGCTAAGGTGAGGATGGAAATCCAAGTACTGCTTACAATAGGATATGAGATACTTCTGCCCCCAGGCTCCTGTGATCAGGATAATTCAAGCGCTCAGTTTAATTCCATTTGCCTGGGTATGGATCGTGGGTCCTGGAAGTCACTGCCGATGCTGGATGAGCAACAGCAAGCCCCATGCTCCCTTCAGATCCCCGTAGTCACACCTGGCATGTGGCCTCCTCCTCGGAGCTGCGCCGTAAGATGCAAAAAGAACCTGGGGCTAAGCAAGGTCCTCTTCCTGCTCGCGGGCTGGGTTTCACATTCTCTAATTAACTGCAAGTGGTGGCATCAGGGATCCCGGGTGGCTAACCCTCTCCAAGTTCATTGTTACCAGCTGATAGGACTGAGTAATTAGAAAGATGCCTTGTGTTTATTGAGTACTTACTATGTGCCAAGCATCACTCTGCTTAACACATGGCATCTATCTACCTAATCTTCACTGTGAAGCTCTGAGGGGCAAGTCAACATTATTAAAAAAAACAAAAAACAATCAAATTGCTTCATCTGTAAAATGGGCAAAAAATTTAGTTTGAGAGGTTACATAATTTTCTATAGTCAGTTGCATGCCAGGATGAGTGGTCAGGCTCAGAGAAGAAGCCAGATCTATTTGGAGCTATATATCCATATCTGTATCTTTATTTCTTTCTGTACATCATATATACGTGTAGGTATATCACCATCTATCTATCATATACGAAAATGAATTTGTGGTTAGCATCACTGGCCTTTAATTTTCTGTTAATCATTATTAGCTGAGTGTTAAGGGTTTTAATCTGTTTATCTATTTTTCTTACCACGCAGCATTCATCCAGACCACCTTTCTTTGCTATGACTTCATGTGCTCCCTGAGTATATACAAGCTTATCTTCACATCAGTAGGAGATGAGTATTTAAAGAAAAGTTAATCTGGAGCCAAAAATACATATCATACCATGAATTTCAAATGCACCATCCACACCACCTGCCAAGCCCAGCCCACTGGCCCTGCAGCGGTAGGTAGGGCCACTTACCTGCAAGTGGGGGGCCCGTTCTAATCTAGGCTCGAGGTCTGAGGAGCCGTGGCTGCTTTGCAGCAGGAAGCTGAGCTTGGGTGGAGAGCACACAGCCTGTTTGAGCTCAGCCTCTGCTATTGGGCGACACGCTGGCTATTCTAAACTTAACTGACTCTCTTTGACCTCGCAGACTCTGAACCTTATCAGTAATCTTTGTGTCCTTGCAGGTGTTCCTACAAACACAGTTCCTAGACGGGACATGCTCTGACCTCTCTTTCCGCCCGCCCCCAATACCACTCGCCTGGCCATATCACTATTACTCTCTTTGCACTTCTCTCAGGTGGGCCTGCTGTTTGCAATTTGGTTTTTCTGCCAACCCAGTTTCCTGAGCTAGGCTACACATTCATCCTGAGCAGGGGCTAGCTCTCGTCTTGTTCAGTGCTTGGACCTAGATGGCCTTCAATAAAAGTCTGTTTATAGGAATGAATACATGATTAGATAAAGATTGCACTGTGGAAGATATCCCATCCCTCCAGGCTAGCTGATCTCCTGCTCGCCATCCCTGCCTCACCCACCTGGGGTTATTACTGCCTGGACCCTGGAGAGATGCCGATTAGAAACAAATTGAGGGGGCGCCTGGGTGGCTCAGTTGGTTAAGCGACTGCCTTCGGCTCAGGTCATGATCCTGGAGTCCTGGGATCGAGTCCCGCATCGGGCTCCCTGCTCGGCAGGGAGTCTGCTTCCCCCTCTGACCCTCCTCCCTCTCATGCTCTCTGTCTCTCATTCTCTCTCTCTCAAAAAAAAAAAAAAAAAAAAAAAAAAATCTTAAAAAAAAAAAAAGAAAAGAAACAAATTGAGGTCTCCCCTGTTTAGACTTGGTCTGGCTGCTTCCGTCTTTCGCATTGGAAAGATCATCCCTTTGGGCAATGCCTGTGGTCCGAGCACCTGTTTTGCACCCTCCGCTGTGCAGGTGCCCCTCGAGAACCCTGCAGAATGCGATGTGAAGGGCACGCTCTGAGATTAGTGTCTCTCTTTAGAGCTCCCCATCTTTCTCGTTTGGTGACCCAGTGAGGTTACATTACTCTCCCTGGGTAATATCTTAGAATTTCCGTGGCAAAGACTCCAGTGAGATAAACACACCTGTGTTTTAATTGTGTGTTTGCTTCAAGAACAGCAAGGGAGAAAAGTTTTTGTTTAATGCTCCCAGGGTCAATAATTGGCAAAGGAGAAAAATGATGCTGGAGGTGAGAGTTGCCCGTTGTGTAGTCTCAGTATCCATGCTGAAAAACAAACAAGAATTGCAGCCTGGTTCCACTGTTCCCCCAATTTCTCCAGCCCAGCCCAGATGATCTCTGCATTGCACAGTATTAGATTACTCACAGTAAACTTGTGGTTGGAAGTCAAGGAGTTGGGAAAGAGTGCTTGTACTACATGTGAAAATCCTGACCTCAGACACATTGGGGTCAGGAAGAAAGATGTATTCCCGATGACCAAAGTCAAAGCAGGCTGCAGAAATGCCAGGGAATGCTATTATGAACAGAGAAACCTTGTTTAATTTAATACAGTTTTTGTCTGGCTTAGTTGGAGAACGGTACATGCTACTCAATAAAATACTTATTTAATAGAGATTTTGCCTAGTGATTAAGAGGATGGACTGCAGACCTAATCGCCAGGGTTCAAATCTTGACTATACCTTTTACTAGCTGTGTGATCCTGGGCAATTTATTTAACCTCTCTGTGCCTCCAGTGTCTCATGGAAAATGGGGATTCTCTTAGGGATGTGATAAGGATTTCAACAAATGATATACCTTAAAAAAAACCTTAAAAGAGTGCATGGCACTTAGCAAATACTTAATAATGATCAGGTACTTGTATTATTATTATTTTACTCATGCTTTTTAAAGAATTAAAATATAACACAATTTCCATTTAACACTAGTGAATTTTTCTTGGGTAATGAATTCAGAGACATGCAATACTTTGGTTCCATCACTGCAATTCTGTTAGTTAGGGAGTCAACATCCATTTAAGCAGATCCTCACCACATAGCGGGAATTGAGACTGCAAGTCCACACCTCACCCAATGGTCATCCAACTTGTATGAGGTAAATGTGTACCTGAACATCAATTTACTAGTTTATGAGTCATAATCTACCACCAAATTGAATGGATATGTTTGCTTGGTTCAATCAATTCATTCCCTTCTCTTATGTGGAAACCAAATTAAGATGCTATGGCTGGTTTTTGACCATAGGGAGTTGAGTGATCTCTAGGGCATTTCTTGGAGTGCTGGTGACCTACAGAATTATTTGCATGCACCTGCCACATACCACAACACTTTCCAGGTTCTAGTGAGCTTTATTCTTACACTGGAAAAGAAGCAATAAGGGTTTCTTACTCTCCACCTCTGTCTTTTCTGGATTCCATTTAGCTCCATGCCCCTCAGGTCTGTTTGCCATGGCAATACCCCATCACATGTCACCCCACAGGGCTGTTCTCTCAAATAGGTTTTTATTGCAAGTTGTACTCTGACTAAAACGTCACTTCCTAATAACATCTAAAGGAGGGCCCTTAGTTCCAGTATTTAAATGACCCAGAATCACACTCTGGAATCCTACAACAGGAGAGGAGTGCTTTTTTCTCTTCAAAGAATGTCACTTTCTGACATTTCCTGTCCTGGGGTGGCTGTTCTGGATGTCATCTGACTTTTGGCTTATAGCTCAATGCACTCTCCTTATCACCGTTGTGTCAACTATCATTCTGTTGGTAAACTTAAAAATGCCATTTACTACATAATTTTGGTCAATAAAATGTCAGATAGGCTATAGATTTACTGTATCTTTTAAACTAGTCAATAAGATAAAATCCTCTAAGTCACACCAGAAACACTGTACAGACCTACAAAAGGAAAAAGGGGCAGCAGGTCATTCTTAAGGTAACTTGGGTCTGCTTATTATTCCATTTATATCTATTTCAGCAAACAAAGAAACGTCATCAGCACTGTACCCCCACCTTTTTTGTAAAAAGTACCTTGCTCCAGAAAATTTGTTCCAAAAGGGATGTAGCCAAAATGGGGTTTTAACAATTATCTGTGCCGTAAAGTGTTTCACTTTTGATTAAAACGTATTGCACTTGAGAAATGATTGAACAACTGGTTGGAAGTCACAAAAATATTAACTATAATGAGCTCATTTAAATAGAAACAGACGTGCTATCCCGCTGGTTGTCAAAAGTTTTCAAAGACGGTTTCTCTCGAGTAAGCAGGGTCCTGCAGACTGTGTCCATCTGTCTTCATGAAAGAACATTTTACGTACTACGGAAGGAAATGCTCCTGTGAAAACACCATTTGGAATTATTGATCTCTTGATCACTTGTGGATCTCAGTGGGAAATCAGAACAGCAAGGCTCAGACAGGAATCACCAGTGCCAAGAACATTTAAAAAAATTTTTTTTGGATTAATAGGTGGCTGGAATAAAAATAAAATCATATTTATTAAAGAGGGAACATGTTTCATTCCTCTCTTGAATCACAGAAGGGATTTTTTTTTGTTTTGTTTTTTTTAAGTTTTCCCAAAGCCCTCCTTGGTCTTCCCTTAACATAGTGAAAGAAACAGAAAAGAAAACTGTACGGCTTCTGTCTGTGGGTGTGTTCCCACTTCTCAAATCCCTGGCCTCAGCTGCTGGGGAGGCACACAATGAAGCTAAGCGCTCAGTGGGGCTCGAAGACGCACGTTCTACATTCTTCCTTCATCGTGTGTCCCTGGTGAATAACAGGATTCCAGAAAGCACCAGGACTCAAGGGCAATTGTAAGATGTCTGGTGAGACAATATATGCTATGTTGCTACTATTTCCTTAAACCTAGGCCACAGAATTCCAGGGCAGGAAGGGAGCTTAGTATCAAATTTACCTTTTCTTCCTTTTACATAGAAAAAATTAAGGCCCAGAGAAGTGAAATGGGATCTTGTACTTGATGCTCACTTGTTCTTTAGGAGAAATGCCTCATTTTAGTGATGTAGGAGTCTGACTTTGCCAAATAAATAAAATGAAAAGAGGTTGGTTTTAAGACACTTGAAAAGCAACCCCCACACGTTATCTTTCAGCATCTTCTTTGTGGTTATATAGGTAGGTCTCTAGTACCTGGAGGCGCTCATAAATATTTGTGGAATGATTAAGTAGATGAAAGAATGGGCTCTGAATCTCTATGACAAATGACAAGTTCACAAATAGTTGTGACACATGCATGGGAATGTGCAAAATAATGTTACATTTCCAGGGGAAAAGACAAAATATTGGCACCTCGCAGTTACAGCTAGGCATGAATGGAGTTTTGAATGTTGCTGGAGGCCTGGAGAGAATGGGAAGCCATGTCTGATTTAAGGTTTCCTGAAATGTTACGGAAGCCTATTATGTAAAAACGGATTCGGTTTCAGGATTAGGTTCTTTCTCAGAACTGTAGTGACCATTGCTCTTCTTCATATTTCCCCTTTTTATTTTGCTTTAGAGGTGCCTATCGAGGGACGACTAACTGGGCAAACTTTGCTTCATGGTGCTTTTGAGGCATTCGGGAGAAATCCCTGTCCAGGTGCATATATCCGGCTCCTGCTCATCTCCATTGGCCAAGGAAGATGTGCGTCTGGCTTCCTTGCTGATTCTCTGTTGAGACTCCCAGGAGTGATCGCTCGGGTTCCCAGGGCCCGTCGCACGTCATTTCCGTCACTTCCGTCATTTCCGCCAGGTCGGCGCAGAGCTTGGCGGAAGTAGCCTGTGAGTAAGAGCGCCACCTGCAGTACGCATAACCCGTACCTCCATCAGCCCGGACCACTTCCTGGGTGATGTCCACCGGGGGTGTGTGTGCGCACGCGCGAATGCGCACGCGCCTCCTTCTTATCCCGGGTTCTGTTCCCCTCACCTGTTTAAAGACACTTTGATGGCCAATTCTCCTCCCAATCCCGATGATAGTCTAGCTCAAAAAATAAAAGGACTGTCACCTAAAAAGAGTCACAGCTAAGGAGGTGTGGGAAACCAAGCATAGACGCTTTTTAAAAAAAAAAAATTAATAATTGGTAGAGAGGAAAGAAATGTTCGGTGACTATATTTTTTTATTGTTTTTTGCTTTTTGGTTTTTGTTTTTTCCGGCTTGGCATCGGGCTGTCTGTGTAATAAGGATGAAATGGGTTTTAGAGGGATGAGGCCCCAACAATGCTTGAGAGGCTGGCTGGGGGAACAGCCTCCAAGGCAGAGCCATTCAACTGCCTTCAGTCATTTCCTATTTTTAATATTAAAGGAATATGGAGAGAAACAGGACAGAACATAGCGTTCTGGGAAACCAGTAATCAAATGGCCTAAAGCTAATGTTTACTTTTTGGAATGTTTTATGAAGGCATTACTTGGAGATGTAAAAAAGAGAGAGAGCACCTAATAATAGCCTTTCAGTGGCGGAAATAGAAAAGCAGCACAGACATGATAATTGAATTTGGTTTGGATGGTCAAAATCTGTGTGATCCTACAGCTGTATTTTCTAAACCATCCGCTTGACTTTTAATACATGTTCCACGTTTTGTTTCCTTTGCCCATTGCTGCATTTGAAAATTGCTAATTACCTTACAAGCCTATTCAATTTTCCTTTGCTACTAATTTTTTCTTTCCCTCTTGCAAAGGAAGATGCTCTGCCATCATTTCTCGTCAATCCTCAGTTCCTTCACCCAGCCATCGGAGCAGGTCAACAGAGGATTAGAGTCAAAGCAGATCCTGAAAAAATAGGAGAGAAAAATCAGCAAGCCCAGCTCCATTCCCCACACATGTAGGTTGATGACTGCTTGCACTTTGCCCTACGTATTTCAACTTGGTGCACACGACAGGCAGACCAAAGGAATGGGAGTGTTTTTATTGCACTTAATTAGAGAATAAGTACCATTTGAATTATGGAACCTGGGCTCCAAAGTTGTGGTATAATTTTACTTATATATTTTGAGTCCTTATTACATTTTGTACAAACATTCATGTCCCCAAACCCTTTTTGGAATCATCCAAGAGAAGAATCTCCATGTGTCCCAATAGATGTTTATTTGACCTTGGGTTGCTATAAAGAGCAGTGCTATGTCCTTACTATAATTTAATATTGCTCTCTAATGTTTATATTATGAATTCTGCACATCTAGGAGCTCATAAGATGACACTGGAATTTGCAACTTAGTCCCATATATGTGGACTTGAATAGACTTGCAATATTAAGAAAATAAAAGATCTACTACAGTTAGACTCAGAAAAAATTATTGACTATGTTTGTCTTCTTTACTCTTTGTTTCTTAGTAGCCTAGAATAATAACCTTTAACATTTGAATAAAATGTTTATAAAGTATTTGCAAATATGTTCTCCCATTTGAGCTATCCAATGTCATGTGCATTAGAGCACGATCTCCTCAGAACACCGAGGTTCTGGTAGGTGAGCTAAGTTACTCAAGTTATTCAAAACTGCTAATAAGGGATAGAGCTGGGACACATAGCCACTCATTCATTCATTCACCAATATCTATGGAGTACCTATTACATGACGGGCGTGATGTTAGGTGCTGAAAATACAACCCAACCCCTGTCCTTCAAGAGTTTATTATCCAGGGGAGATGACAAATATATGCTAAAAACCAAATATTTACTTGTAGTCATCCTATAAACTGTGAAGGAAAAGCACAGTGAACAATAAAGGTATAGAGTAGGAAGCCTATATTCACCAGTTAATTGCAAGAAACTGAATCTGTTCTAGCTAGCTTAAAAGGAAAGAGATCTGTTAGAGGGTAATGATTTTATAGAGACTTCTGGGCGGACTAGTAAACCAGCTAGGATGGGGCTGCCAGGAACTATTACAGCAGTAGATGCATCTACTCCACAGAACATAGGCCTTATCCAGACCTCACTGCAAGGGAGTTTAGGAAATAGATGTTCGTTTGTTTAGCTTTCTAGCATTTGTCTATGGGAAAGGCCCCTGGGTGAGGCTTGAGGTGGGTGTTAGGCAGCCAATCCAGTGAACTGCCTCAAGATCCTAACCTAGTCTGGCGGCTATGGTTGACTTGCCTAAGACTTGAGCTCAGCTGACATTGGAAGATTGTGGAGGAGCTTGAGATGATTAGGTGAAGGGACACAGGTCTGGAGGAAAAAACATTGCATGTACTGGG
The DNA here is from genome assembly GCF_011800145.1 of Mirounga leonina. NCBI lineage: Eukaryota > Metazoa > Chordata > Mammalia > Carnivora > Phocidae > Mirounga > Mirounga leonina. Next base: position 21,170,755 of record NW_023270709.1, on the reverse strand, counting down.
GACAGCCCTTTGGAAGCGTCCCAGTGCAGGTAGAGCTTTAGGCATTAGAACGGTTGAAAGAAGGCCAGGATAGCCAGAGTGTATCAAGGGAGGTAAAAAGGGGTCACAAAGGACTTTGAGAACAAAGTAAGTAGTTTTGAGTGCTTCCTAAAGCCAATGGGAAACCATTAGTGGGTTTTCATCATGAGAGTTACCTAGGTCCTCTGAGTCTTATTCTGTTAATCTTTTCCCTTCTCTTCATAGATCTTGTGATCTCATGGTTTCAGTAATCTCTAAATTCATTTCTGGACTCTTTGCAGAGAAAGCGAGCTATTCTAAAAGCTAGCTTGGCCAACCTATCTAGAGAGTTGCAGGCTGAGGGAAAGCCACGGACTGATCCCTACATCTGGCAGTTCAGCCTCTCTGGGGTGATACAGTAAACGAGGATCATGATTCAGAGCAAGGTGCTGAGACATGATTGCATTTCATGTAAAGCTTGCTGCAGACCATGGTCTGTGCTGGGCACAGGGTGGTGGTATCTCTGAGGCTCTCAGATTCTGTGACTACTCCCCATTCCCAGGATCACCTCTTGCTTGGTACGTTTGATTTACCATCTCCTTCTCCAGAGTGTGGCTAAAGTTGGCATCTTTGCATGCAGTGATGTGGGGATTGGCCCCTTCTCTAGGCTAGAGGCGAGGGCAGTTAATATCCATCTGGAAACTCAGCAGAGCTTGGCTCACACTAAAATCTCCCTCTGCTAATTAATAACCTACCAGAATTCTCACTGTCCCCTTTTAATAAATAGGATCTGGAACACCTTAAACAAATGACATCTAACCTATTATCCAAATTTTCTAAAACTCGGTTTTTTCATTTTTTACCTCTGAGTTCTTAGCTATGTCTAAGGAAATTCTCTTAGTATGCAAAGGCCATCCTGGGTACATATATTATTCGATAATTTCAAGTGAAAAGCATTCTTCCTTACTATTGTAAATTAATTCCTCTTTAATTTTATAAATCCAAACAGTTTTCTGATACTTCTAATTTTGTGGCGAATCTAATCAATAAAGTATAGTTAGTTCTGAAAGAAGTGGAAGTCTGCGACCATTTTTATTTTAAAATCCTAACAATTTCTTTTGGAAAATTTGCTAGAAGACAATTTGATGATACTCTCATAAATCAATGAAGATAGTTTTAAACACATTTAGCCCTACTAAATTGTCTTAAAATAGGTCAGTTATGTACCTATAAAGTATATGAAGGCAGAGACCGTTATATGTCCAGTTCACTGCTCTGTCCTCTCTGTCCTAGCAACTTATTCAATTATGTCTTGAATGAACAACAGCAATTGTTCAGTACTGAGTATCAAGCCAGTAAAATTAGACCATATTTCTCTTTAACTAGGATATCTTTGTGAAGTTCTAAGAATCTTACACCTCCTAAATGGAATTACTTCTGGGGCCCTGAGAGTTTCAGGAGAAACTGTCACAGATATTTAGAGAAGTATACTCGACCTCCAGAAAGTACATTAGAAAAAAAAAGGCAAAGCAAAACATCCGCAGAAATAAAAGGTATCTATGTAGCTCTTTGTCTTCAGAGATGCTTTGAGACCCCAAAGATTTCTTCTTTAGGAAGACAACATCAAGGATTCATATCTCTTTTTAAAGCCATGGGGGAAATGCACCATGGTCAGTAGGAGTAGAAGCAGACTCCCTTGACCATGGTGGGTTTAGAGGCGGCAGCAGAATGGAGAGTTTGAATTGACAAGTTGTCTTGAATTGAGTCATCTGAGGGTGACCTGTCTCATCTTGCAGCAAGAGACACACCTGGTCTATAAATCCAATCCTAACAGATTTCTACAGGAATTATTGGAGCCTAGATAATATTCAGGATGGAATGAGATAACAAGTAGATAAATGAATGTAATTCATTATTCTGATCTTCATAAGTAATATTCTGTTGCTTTTATTTTTCTTCTGAAAAGAACTTCATCTCTGCCTATCACCTCCTGCTTCTAAGAGAGCTGTTTTATCAGCCCTGCGAATAAGATCATGGTATGTGACCAAATAACCAACAAACCCTCCAATACCTCTGGCAGCTATTGGAGTTTATAGGCAGTTTCCCTAGCTGGCAGGGATTGCTTCTGTGGGAAGTCTCTTGAGCTGCATGGGAATTTACTGGGGATTTTTTTGTGTGTGTGTTTGATAATGATATAGATAAATTCAGTCTCTTCTCCTGGCCTCTTACTCTCAGGCAAAAGAAAAATACAATCTTGTCCCAATTTGTCAGACATTTTCTTTTACTGAGACATAATATTCGCTTGAGACATAATTTCACTTCATTTGTTAACTATGAACAAATGCTCTTTTTGATTTATCATTTTTAATAAGGAAGTTGTATCATCGTCATTGGATGAATGAACTAACAAATTGTGATCCATACATACAAAGGAACACAACTCAGAAATTAAAAGGGGCAAACTATTAATTCACACAATCACATGGATGAATGTCAAATGTATTTTGCTAAAGTGAAAGAAGCCAGAACCAAAGGCTACATAATGCATGAGTCCATTTAGATGACATTCTGGAAAGGCAAAACTATAGGGATGGAAAACAGGTCTGTGGTTGCCAGGGACTGGGTCTGGGGAAGGGATTGACTATAATGAAGCAGCATAAGGGAATCTGGGGGGTAATGACACTATTCCATATCATGACTGTGGTGATGGATACACACCTCTGTGCACTTATCAAAACCCATACACCACAAGGAGTGAGTTTTATTTTATAAAAAATAACAGGAAAAAAAGCTGTATAAAATAAATCTACAATGAAATATTATCAAGAAAGCAGGCAGCTTTATGTGTTGATCATTCCTTGTATAGAGCAGACTAGAAGACTATGGGTATATAAAGATACAGTCTACAGTAATGTTTCCCAAAGTGTGCTGTGTGGAACACAAGCATCCCTAAATACGTCACTGGGCGATGCTCAAAAAAAAGGGTTTCAGATTGCTCCTCAATGGAAGGATTCAGTGTCAAATGAATCTGGGAAAACTTGCATCCTTAATCGCATTCCCCTTTTGGAAAGTTATGTTCTATATTAATATAGCAAAACACACAAACATAAGTGACAACTGCAGACGCAAACTTTAACTTAGTAGTTCTCAAACTTGATCGAGAATGGAATTCTGTTATTCATAAATTCCGTTATTCATAGAACATCAGTTAACATCTAATGGTCACAATTTGAGAAATGCTGATCTACAATAGAGTGGACATTTGACCACAGAATCACAGAATCTTAGTCCTAAAAGGAAGCTCTGGAGGGTCTCCTGTGTTTTGGATGGAGCACAGCTTAGCCATTTGTTGACAGAGGAGAACATATCCTACTTTCAAGCATGACCAGTTCCTAATTTCACAGGTGTTTTTTTTTTTCCTTGGTAATACAATCCATATTTAACAATTTTCTACATCACAATATTCTTCCTTAGCATAAGCCTAAATGCTTCTTCCTCTGATGTGTACATTCTCTCTCTCTCTCTCTCTCTCTCTGCACTTCCTGCCCCTCCGACCTGTGAAATTTGGAAACAACTCCTTGCCATACGCTGTTATAACAAAGAGCTCATCTGGGAGAACAGTGGTGATCTCTGGGGATGCTCACAAGGATACCCTCCTTGTCTGGCACCGCTCTTAAAACAGAGGAGTTGATGCCCAGCTAGCATGCCCATCCTGTGTCCCTGTCCCCACTGTGGCCTCACAATTGATGCAGGTCTGCTCATAGACCCACCAGATCCTCTCTCCCGGGTGCAAGAGAGACAAGCCTCGGGATGATAATGATAGACTGGATCTCCTTAATGCCAGGGCCTGAGAGACGAGGTTTATGGTTTTGCCCTTCCCGACACTTGTTTCATTTCATTTGTTTGGTTCAGCTTTCATTTGCATTCAGTGGGTTACTCCAGTCTCTTCAAGTAAATTCCCTTTGAGCTAAAGTGGTTTTTATTACCTGCATCCCCCCAAAACTTTAGCACACTGGGAGAGACCCCGTATCTTCCAATATCTTATCTGCCTGGAGGCCACATGGAGCAAACACTGGCCGAATTCCGCACATTTCTGGAGACAAGTACTAGGGAAATGTGGATCCATTCCAATTTACCTGCAGATTAAGTACAAAATTGCATTCATGCTCTGGTTCTTCCCACTGGCCCCCTTCAAGTTCTTATTCCTGCACTTGGGGTCCGTCTCGCTTCCCTCTGGTTTCCAGGGACCTGGGAGGTTTTATTTAAATCCACCCTAGAGGAGAGTTCATTTCCAATTACCTCCCTTCTGTAAGTAGGATGGTCTCCACTAGCTGTGTTTCCTTGCAATTCCTCTTTTTTTCACTTTTCAGCCATTTCCAGCTTCTCTGAAATCCTCTTGCAGGCTCTTCCCGTGACACCAAATACTTTAGGAGGTGACTGAGTCATGTGGAGATATGCATGGAGTTTTCTGGTATGGAGTCGAAGAGAGGCCTTACTTTTATCTTGACATCTGGATAGGCGCATTTAACTAAACTATGCATTTTGGAATGGTTCCAAAGCACCTGAGGACAGTCACAGTACCTCTGAGGTTTGCAGTAATGCAAAGATTTATATGCAGCATTTACCCCATGCTGGTTCAGAGTGTTATTCTTTTTCATCATTGATTTATACACTTGCTCCAAGTTTTTCCAGTTGTAGGTGGGATCTCCGTGTCAGTCTCTGCACATATGCGGCTTGGAAAACACCGCTTGTCTCCCACAGCCCTGCAGTGCCCGGCACAAAACCAGGCAGAGGAGTAGCCACAAGGAACTATCTCCGAAATATTCATCGTCCTTGCAAAGGTGAGAACAGAGCAGCCGAGTATGATCCCAGGGGCTTCCTGCATTGTATTAGCAAGCATTTTGGTATTTCACAGTTTCCAGAAGAAAAACACTCACACACACAATGAAACTGCTTTAGACATGACCAAAGCTTTATAAGGAAACTTTTTTTTTTTTTAATTTAAGTAATTTGAGGTCAGTGTTCTTAAGTCCCACTGCCCACTGTAAAGCTCAGATCTCCCCAGCTCCGCTGGAATGTGCCTTCTGCCCTCAGCCGCCCCCACAGCCAGGTGAACTCGATTCATGTTTTTGGCAATGTTGGCAGGTCCTGGCATGGCAGCCCTCTCTGAGCCTCTCCATCTGATTCTCACCTCCCGTTCCTCCACCAGGATGAACAGAGAAAGCCTCATAATTCTGCCAAGGATCATATATTGGAACTTGGTGGGAAATTACCAACAGCATCGATTTCATCTTTGAATTTTGCTTGAGTATTTAAGTGGTAGGAAATTATACAAATAGATCAAGACAAACAATCAAGGACATTTTGGGGAAATATTCACTCTTTTGTATGCACAGAGCCCAATTATAGGATGCTTTCGGAGCTTGTAGACAGGCTCGGCCAGGTGTCCTCAATACCATTCCTGTGTCATCCCCATGCCAGCCTGGTTTGCCCAGGAAGCCGGATGGGACACTCACACCCCTGATTATGATTTGAGGGGAATTATGATTCCCCTCCGTCTGCAAGGCTGATGGGCTTCAGGCCCTTTCTGGATCATTTGCCCCTCTCTGGGGTAAAGGTAGTGCCAGAGAGGTGTGGTGGCCGAGAGGACCATCTTCCCTGCACCTTCCCTAGACCCCAGACTATTCTGGATACTGCTTCGCCGTGTTCTCCCAGTGCTCTACACCCTGAGTGAGGCCTGTGCACTTGTTGGTCTTCCTGATGACTCTGAGCCCTTTGTAGACTGGGCTGTCAGTTCTTTGTATGACTAATGCTTGTCCTAGGTAGGTACTTACTCATCATTTGTTGAATGTTGGCCTCTCCAAGCATACTTGGCCAGCTCCATCATTTAGCTTTATGTATTATTTGGGATTGGATTATTGCCTGTGCCCCTCAATGAAGAGAAAACACCCTCCTGTTCTCTGAGTCCCAAATAGCTGCTCTCTTCTTCCTCGAGGGCCCGTAGGGACTGAGCAGCAGAGAGAGAGAGAGAGAGGGTCAGATTATGAGCGACAAGCATCCCAGCTGAGAGCTCCTACCTGAAAACTGTTCTTTCAGGGTCCATTAGGCTCTGACCTTGAACTGGTGGCATCTCTTTGATATTAAGGGTGGAACTGAAAAAATGGAAAAGAGAAGGTAATATATCAGAGAGAGCCCTGGACTCCCCACTTAACTGTGGGGTTTTTTTTTTTTTTTTTTTTTTGGATAACTCGTATGGACCGAGTGCTGGCTATGTGCCAGCCGACGGTGAATCCCATTAGAACACGGTCTCATTGAATCCTGACAAACCTCTGAAATCACCATTTCTTCCCTTTTTTTGCATATAAACTGAGGCGAAGGGAGAGTAAGAAACTTCTCCAAGGTGACGCAGTAGGATATTTCTATCCCAGAGCTAGGATCCAGGTCTGAGGATGAACCCCAACAAGGTGCTTTCACGCCTGACCCTCATCCCCTTTATGGCAAAGGATGGCTACTGATAAGCTACATGATGTCGGCCAGGCCATTTAACTTCTCTGAGCCTCAGTTGACTGGAACGAAATTTAGGAATGGCAAAACCTAGTCACAGGATCCTCAGGAGGCTTAAACGAGGTGACGTATGAAAGCAGGAACAGCAGAAGCATGATCCTGGCGCACGGGAGGCATTAAATACAAATGCTTTTTCACCTCCTTAGAGCGGACTATGCCTTAGGCACTCGGGAAACTGACTGAGCGATAAATCGGCTGGCGGGGAGGGGGGGACGGAGGCAGCAGGACTCTGCTGGGCTGCTGTGGAGCCGGAATGGGCCTGGAGATGGCTTTTCCTGACATTTGGGAGGCGTTGGTGGGGGGAGGCGCACACACGTGTGGGTCAGAGGGTCTGCAGGCTGCTCGGGAGTGATTTGATGATGGCCCATTGACTATACAACCATCGCTGCCCACCTGCTTCTCCCACTCACAAAGCTGCCGTTAGGGTGGAATGGATAGGTGTGTGTAAACAACCGTGCATGCACGTGCGTGTGTGTGCAGGCGTGTGTAGACCACATTTTTCCATCATCAGCAGCAAGATTCCCTCGTTGGGGACATTCGATAGCTTTGATGTCACTGAACTCATTACTTTCTGCTAGACATGAATTCTGCATAAATTTAAAAAAATTAATTCAAGTTCAAACAGAGGAAACTCCTGATTTCACTTTCCCCCTCACCCAGGGACTGGGAAGGAGTAGACAGGACACGTTAACCCACTGTTTTGCTCCAAGCTGTGCTGTTATCACCTAGAACAACACCCTGCCTATAGCAGCGCCCCCCCACACACCCTTGCACCTGCTTGTGTAATGAATCTGAGGGTCAGAGCAACAGCCGGGCCCCTTTCCCACACTGTCATTAGAATCCCCTTTCGAGAACACATCTACCACTGCTGCATGTCCTGGCTCATGCCTCACTCAATCACTAGCAGCTTTCCCAAAACCCACACACTATCTTGACTATGAGACTGGACGTGAGCTGCTCTTTCTTCCTCAGATGCCCTCACCACCGTCCACTTACCAAACCCCTATTTATTCTTTTTAAAAAAGATTTATTGGGCGCCTGGGTGGCTCAGTCGGTTGAGCGACTGCCTTCGGCTCAGGTCATGATCCCAGGGTCCTGGGATCGGGTCCCACATCGGGCTCCCTGCTCTGCGGGGAGCCTGCTTCTCCCTCTCCCACTCCCCCTGCTTGTGTTCCCTCTCTCGCTGTGTCTCTTTCTGTCAAATAAATAAATAAAATCTTAAAAAAAAAAAAAGATTTATTTATTTATTTTAAAGAGAGAGGGAGAGTGTGGGGGAGGGGCAGAGGGAGAGAGAGAAGCCCAAGCAGACTCCCCACTGAGAGCAGAGCCCTACACGGGGCTCGATCCCAGGACCTGAGATCAGGACCTGAGCCAAAATCAAGGGTCAGATGCTTAACTGACTGCCACCCAGGTGCCCCTAAACTCTTATTTATTCTTAAGGGCCCAGTACCAATGCGACCTCATTTGTGGAATTTTCCCAGTCCTACCCTCATAGACTAAGGGATTCCTATTTCCTCTGCCCCTGAGGCACTTTGTATCTCCTTCTCTCCCAGTGCTCGGTTCTGTTACTGATGATGCTGTGATGATCTTCTGTTGGTTTCTTCCACTTGACCATCACCTCTCAGAGGACTGGGAGCCTCTTTGTTTTTCCTTTCCCTCAGGCAATAGCTACAGATACTTAAGGAAACTGTTGAATGAGTAAATGAAAAACAGCCACCAAAAGGCAATGAGTTAGGTTGAAAATGTAACGAACAGGGGATATTATCGAAGAGAACATATGAAACAAATTACATAAGTCAAGTGGCTACCTCTGTTGGTCTTCTTTGTTCACAAACTCTGATGAAAAGAACATATACTCGAAGGAATTCCTCTTTGCTCTGTACATAATAAGGCCAAACAAACAACTTATGGTTTAGGAAAGCTAATTATGGGCCAGTCACAAAAGCGAGTCATGGCTTTATAACTCAGACCCACCCTAAACAGAGGAGGACAGAGGAGAGTGAGATTAGACCGTGAGCCTCTCCCTAGTTCTGTTATCAGAAGGAAAAGGCCGAACTGTTAGTAAAGAGGGACTATCAGAGAAAAGATAGTTAAATTGAGGAACCAACTTCTATTCAGAAGTTTCTGAGCAATGATTAGACAAATAATACTAATGTCTAAAGTTGTGTGAGGTGTATAGGACTTGGTACCACATCCATTTATCCCCTCCCTCTTCCCAGATTGTACAACTCAAAATCGTGCTAATTTCTACAGAGGCCAATACCTACAGTGAATGTGAGCCAGCTCAAGTCCTGGGACCCTTGGAAGCTGCTATGGTTCATTCACACCGAGTTGGGAACATTGACCTAAGGCTGAGCCCTGGGGCCAAGGAGGCCCCTCTAGACCTGCAGGAAGACAAATAGTAGACCAGATGTCCAGACATTAGCACGCACACACACACACACACACAGACTGGGTGTGGGATTGAACTGCATCCCCCCGTGGACTCCTATCAAAGGAGTCAAAGACAGCTTAAAGCTGAGCAGATCCTAATTTGTCCATATGTCTTTGAGATGTGACTATCTTCCTCAGCTCTCTGGCAGCTTGCCCAGTTCTCGGAGGGAAACTCAGTTGGCCAGAGTTCACCTGGGTTTATCAGTCCCCCAGGGGAATCTGTTTTCTCTGTGTGCTTCTTTTGTTATTCTGCGGGAACTGGGTCAGCTTTTCAAGAGTGGAAATGTCAGAGGAATAAAGAGGCTCCCTTGAAAAGATCTTTTCCACCACAGAAAGGAAACATCTCAGCATATCCCTTAAATAACAACATACAGCGTGACAGCCTTGCTTCCGACCCAAAGAAAGAAGAGAGGCCGAGAACAGTGGGCAACATTTACACACCCCCCTTTGCTGGGGAGACAGCTGGGCTGGGGCTGGGTCATCCCAAACACTGAATTAAAGGAACGGAAACATCAACTCTGTGGAATCTTTCGCATGGCAAACGAGGTTAGAAAACAAAGGAAGGCTTTCAGCAAAAGCCCGATTTTTTATATTGCAGCGCGCTTGGAACGTAAGGCTACTGCCCTGAGCGGCAGGAATCCGACTCCTGGGGAGAAGCCCCATCCAGGCCGTTGTCTCCCGCAGACCCCAGCAACAAACAGAAGGGCGTTGTGCAGGGCAGCGAGCTGTGGCTGCTGCCGGTCCCGTCCATCGCTCTAGAAAGATGTCACCGTTGGTGAAATAGATTTCACCCTATTGACCAGGCTGCTAGGAAGATAAATTTTCCCACGGTCTGGCTGGAAGAATCCTAGGAAACCTTTACCATGAGCCCACCTGCATTGTGGAAATGGGCACTCAAAAGACGCAAGCCGGATTCACAACATAGATATGCCAAGCCTCTTCTCTAGCAGCATCCTCAGCCAAATACACCATCACCCAAATAATCAGCACCCTGTAACAAGCTGAATTGATTTTTTTTAAGGATTTTATTTATTTATTTGAGAGAGAGCAACAGAGAGAGCAACAGAGAGCCCAAGTGGGAAGGAGAGGGAGAAGCAGGCTCCCCACTGGGCACGAAGCCTGACACAGGACTCGATCCCAGGACCTGGGGATCATGACCTGAGCTGAAAGCAGACACTTCACTGACTGAGCCACCCAGGTGCCCCAAGCTGAACAAAAAGTCCTTGTGTGTCAAGATTCTTCCAAAGCCTTGGTGGCGGGGACTCTGCTCAAAAATGTCCATGTCAGCAACCCCCCCCTCCATGCCCAATGTCAATACATCAAAGATCAAGCAAACACCAAGATTGCATAGACAGAGCAAATAAGGGGGGAGTAAAGAATCTTAACTCCAGTTAAATTCTCTGAGAGATAAAAGGGAATTGCAGGAAGTCCTATCAAATCCTGGGAGGCCGATCTGAGATTATAGCCACAGACTTTTGCCCCTGGGCTCCTTCACCCCCCATTTGTTCACCTCCTTTCAAGACACCTCATCATTGCCTCTTCTTACCCCAGGTTGTATTAATCATGGATGACGTGCTACTGTTTCAACAGCTGACTCTCTGAGCACCCAAGGGGTGTTGCTCGAACTGGGATTCGTGTAAGAATTAGCTGAGGAGCTTTTCAAAGGGAAAGATTCTGGGCTGAGCCCTTAGGATGGGGTAGGACCAGCCCATCTCAGATGGCGCAGATATCTGGGGACTTTCACAGAGGAGCAGGAGATCCGTCAGAATTAGATCCAATCTGGAGGCAGAGTGAGGGCTGGGAGATAGAACGGCACAGAGGTGGCTCTTCCAAAAAGAATTCCATGTGATTCTCATATGATCTTTTCTTCTGCAATTCCCTCTCCCCATTTGAGAACACTGGGACTTTGTTTGGATTCAAAATGCCTTGGACTAATCCTGGCTCTGCCACTCATGAGCTCCCGTGGTCTTGACATCACTGTATTGGCCTGGATGTCCCTATTTCTAAAATAAGAGCATTAGTCGGTTCAGTGGTTGTCAACCATCACTGGGCATCAGGACCCCCCGGGGAGGCTTTATAACACACAGGTGCTGGCCCCCATCCACAGAGAGTCTGACCTGGTGCCTGGCATGGGGCCCTGGCTTTGGGTATTTCAAGCTCCCCAGGTGATGCTGCTGTGGGCGTGGCTCTGAAGTTGTGTGACTAAAGCGCTCACTTCTCATCTGGGGCCCTCCACAAATGACGAGCAGCTCTCCACGTGACATGTCCACACGTCTGCTCTAAAGACCACGTGAGGGGCGCCTGGGTGGCTCAGTCGGTTAAGCGTCTGCCTTCGGCTCAGGTCATGATCCCAGGGTCCTGGGATTGAGTCCCGTGTCGGGCTCCCTGCTCAGCAGGGAGTCTGCTTCTCCCTCTGCCTCTGCCCCTCCCCTACTGATGCTCACTCTCTCTCAAATAAATAAATACAAATCTTTCTTTTTTTTTAAAGGAGAAGAAAGGCCACGTGAAAGAGGAGTCAAGTACCACTTGAGAAGTTAACATTAACAAGGAACTGCAGATTTGCTTTACCTGATGAGGGATGATGCAGCCGTAAGGGGCTGCCTGGAGCTTTCTGATCCCCTTTAATACATTAAAGATCCACAAGCCGTGTGGCTTTTCCCAAAACATTTCTCACAGGACAGTGAAGTCATATTTTGATTCTAAATCCATTTCTTTGGGGCGCCTGGGTGGCTCAGTCGTTAAGCATCTGCCTTTGGCTCAGGTCATGATCCTAGGGTCCTGGGATGGAGGCCCGCATCGAGCCCCCCATCAAGCCCCGCATCAAGCCCCCCATCGAGCCCCACATTGGGCTCCCTGCTCCGCAGGAAGCCTGCTTCTCCCTCTCCCACTCCCCCTGCTTGTGTTCCCTCTCTCACTGTGTCTCTCTCTGTCAAATAAATAAATAAAACCTTAAAAAAAAAAATCCATTTCTTTTCAGAGAGCAGGTATCACCCCAGGTTTATAATCGAGTGTGTGTGTTTGTGGGCCTGTGATTTTCTTGTTCTAGAATAAACCGGCTGGTGGGAACTGGGGCTTCCTCAGGGCTTAGTGTTTTATGCAGCCCTGGTTTCCTGTTAGGACACTAGCAAGGAGGTACTGAGTATTTGCTGTGGGCTGTGCATGCCTCCAGGCATTTTCATTAATCCCCCCAGTTGTCCCCACAGCAACTCTGTCTGGTAGATACGGCTCATATTCTCATTTTACAGCTGAGGAAACTGAGAAACGCCCCACTCAAATGACTTCACTGAAGTTACCCAGTAAATGACAGAGGCAGGATTTGAACTCAGGCACTTTGGCTCCTGAACCTGCATTCTTTATTACTAGAAATTTCTCTCATGGAATCAGTAGTTCATGTTTGTAATAAAACGCTGGTAACAAATCCACAATTTATCGTCGCTTTTTTGATATCTTAGTTACTCTTAGCTCTTCTCGGTGGATGCAAATCACAAGGCTCTATAACAACCGGTGTTGCCCTTGATTTTGCGCAGAGGAGGAGACACACCAGCTGTGGGTGAGAACCTTTTGTGCCTGTGTAGTTGCCAATTTATCACCACTTTCCTGTTTCTGTGTGAAACCTGAACCAGACTGTGGAACAGCTGATCTGCTCGCTGCAACCCACCCCACAGCTCACACCTGTTTCAGAGGCCCCGGGTCCCACTGTGTTCCATTCATCCCAGGGCGGCTGCTCGGGTGACTCAGCCTTACTGAATCCGGTTCCTCTGGTTGCATTGCTCTGGTCGTCTCGAGCTGGAAAGCGAGGCACGCGGGTTCACACACCTCTGCTCACGGATGGAAGAGGTGCTGTTACTTTTTTTTTTTTTTAATTCAGAAAACTTTGCAGTTGTGAGGAGCAAAGTGACAACATATGCACATTCCTTGTTTTAGGAGGTTTTGCTCCATTCTTTGCACTGTGGACCCAATCACAGCCAACAGCAGTCGAGTATATGATAATGTGTTTCTTTCCTTCCTCCTCCTCCTCTTCTCCTCCTCCTCTTCTTCCTCCTCCTCCTCCTCCTCCTTCTTCTTCTGTTAATGACACAATTCCCTATATGTCCCATTAACTTAAAAGCTCCATATTACTGCATATTATCATTTTATAAATTGTATATTTTTCTTATTTCTTTATTGTATAAGTCATAAAATGTAAAGGTGGGTTCCCACTCATACTGAAAATAATTTTATGATGTGCTCATTTGAGTCAGGGGAAGCTGGTTAATGGATGATGTGGAGCATGGGGTCATTCTGTGAAAGGGGGCAGTTAAAAGAACTTGTGTCATAAAAGTTAATGAGAAAAAGTCAAGAGTTAGGTGTGTGCTTAAATGTAAATCTTGATGAACTGTGTATTAATTTCTCTCTTGGGTTTAAGTGTCATTCAGTCCAGAAAGCAGCTGTGGAATAAATTCAGTTACTATGACCCCTCAAAATGGCCACTTTCCTCCTAAAGATGAGAGGTTTGGATCTGCTTCTTAGTCAGTATCCTCAAATATAGATTGAGAATTTACTGGGTTAGGTAAGTTTGTTGGATGCCCTGGAGAGAATCCAGTAGGGAAAAAAAAATATAAACATGTAATCAAGGCAGATATTCCTCATAGGATTATATAAAGCTTATTGAATATATCCTTTATCTATTACATTACATTGACATGTATAGTTATGACACTGAAGCAATAAGGAAAAAGATTGCACCTTCCCTATTTGTCCTTATCTTAGTGCCTTTGCCTTGGTAATTTCCCCTCAATGAAATGCTCTTCTCTCTAAGGAAGCATGGAGCATGGATTCCTCCTTCTGTCATTTAGATCATACGTTCAACGTTATCTCCTCAGAGAAGCCTTTCCTATGACCCAGTTAAAGTACCTACAAGCACTCATCATATTCATTGTCCACACATCCATTATCCTACACTTGACAGTCTTCTTTATTTAATCTTTTATCTCCACCTTTCTAGAATGTAAATCCCATAAGAACTGAAATTTTTATGTCTTATTCACTCCTATAAGCCCAGTTCCTTAAAAAATGAGTGCCTGGGGTATAAAGGAAGTTCATTAAATATTTACTGTAAGAAAGAGAAGGAAGGGAAGGAGGGAAGAAGGGGAAGAGGGAGGGAGGGAGAAGGGAAGGAAGGAGGGATGAGGATGCTGAGAATGATCCTAGGGATTAGATGTTAACTTGCACAATCAGGAAAAACTAAAAGCTGTGACCTGAGTTATAGCTTAAAAGGTGGCAGTGGGGCACCTGGGTGGCTCAGTCAATTGAGTGTCCAATTCTTGATTTCAGCTCAGGTCATGATCTCAGGGTCTTGGGATCCAGCTGCATGTGGTGTTCCATGCCAGTGGGGAGTCTGCATAAGATTCTCTCCCCTCCCTCTCCCGCCCCTTCCTCCGATCACACACACACATACACACACAGACACACACACTCTCTCTCTCTCTCTCTCTCAAATAAATAAATCTTAAAAAAAAAAAAAATGGCAGAGGTGTAGTTTCACAGTTGGTGGAAGAGAGGCAGGTTTTCTAGTCAGAAACTCTGAACAATGAGTTGAGTATCCTGGAAAGCACCTACTCATTGGTGTAACCCCAGGTTCAGAAGGCATGCTTCCCGCAGCGGACCTAAGGAAGGGGCAGGTCAGGGGGCCCTGGGGAAAGGAACTCAAGGTTTGTGTGAAATTGAAGGGATCGGCTTTCAATAAGGAGAGGGAAGGATTAGGAAGCAAGCTGAAGGAGGGACACAGTGGGTGACACCTGGATCTCAAGAGCATTGGAGGTGTCTCTCAATCATTTGCCTGACACCATGTTGCAAAGCTGATTGGCAGATGGACAGAAACTTGGAGTCATCAACTGCAGATCTGGTGGAAAATGGGCTCTCACCTCCCAGACTGAGAAAAGACTGCTTTCTTGTTGTTAAAATGATGGGATAGCCATCCCTGCCCTTGCTCTTTGGATTGTAGCAAGTGCCAGGGAAGGTGCAGCATGGACAAAGCTGAGGGGCAAAAGGTGGTAGGAAGCTTGGGAACTGGAAATCGGGACTATGTTTTGGTAAAAGGATGTTCACGGGAAAATAAAAGGTCCATGCTGTAGTTCTGCTCTCTCCAGCTCCCTGATCTTTAGTGTACATTTCCAAAGAAAGGAAGGCAGTATCTCTGGATCATCTGAAACCAAGGAGAATGGGAAAAGCACTGCAGCCCTTGTCACAACCTGCTCAAGGATATTGGTCTGCAATGTACACAGAACTTGAAATAGCTTTCAAAATCTCCTCAGCTCCTTTAGGAACCAAGGTGGTGGTAGGGACTTGCTATTGCAGTTAAAAGGTGTGAGCGACAGCTGGGTGGGTTTTTAACAAGTGATCCCCCACCTCCAATATCCCACGGATCCCGCTGATTCTCATCTTCTAATCCAGACTTAGCAATTAACCTCTTCCCCAAGAAATAGGCCCCCATGTCTTAATCTTCTTGATGCTTAATACTCTCGTGGCAACTGGTCTTCTCCATTGGATTCTGAATTGCCTTGTACATGGACTCTTGTGTCCCACCAATTTTCTAGCTTATCTCGAACAAGACTCTACATGGCCCATCATTCAGCTACCAGCAGCTTGGGGCTCTCCCTGAGACTCTCCCCCATGTGCACTCTGACTTGGCTCTTCATCTATACTCAGCAGTCGGGATAGTCATTTAGGCCACATAGCCAACTGACTGTCAATCCCTTCCCGTATTTCTTTCCCAACCCAGTTTATTCAGGCAGCCACCATTTATAGCGTCTGCTCTTGCATCCTTTGTCACACTCCCCTGGACACACAGGGGCCTCTTTTATTAACAGTAGCAAATATCAGCATTGTGTCCTGAAGTGGTAAAATGGCATAGTGTCCTCTCTTCATCCCTGCTGGACAAACCCAGGAGGGGAAAGAGAAAATCACCCCTCAGAAGAATCCATTACCACCATAGTAGCCATTTCTTTTCCTTTTTGCTCCAAGTGGGACGCTTCCCGCTACCTCACTTAGATCACATCGCACTTAGGATAACATGATTTACGTTAGCTCTACTGCATCCTCCAAATCAGACGAGACTGGGCGCCTGGGTGGCTCAGATGGTTAAGCATCTGCCTTCGGCTCAGGTCATGATCCCAGGGTCCTGGAATCGAGTCCCGCATCGGGCTCTCTGCTCCTTGGGAGCCTGCTTCTCCCTCTGCCTCTCTCTGTCTCTCTGTCTCTCATGAATAAATAAATAAAATCTTAAAAAAAAAAAAAGTCAGATGAGACTGAGTGCTGTTTGTGACACAATAAATTAATTTTGTGTTCTTCTGAAGATATGTGGCCTGCTAAGCATGGCGCAGGGTGCCGCCGTTGGCATGGGCTCTGGGTGGGGGGAGGGGAAGCCATGCTGCATCCCACATTTGGGCATTGGCAGGTTGCATGGTAGCGTGCACAAGGAAACTGAACCGCATCTGCGTGGCTCACTGCTTATCAGGAGCTCACACTGGCTGCCATGCTGTAGGGCAGCAAAGGAAAACAAAACAGCAATAAAGGGAGGCCTTTGTCATGGATTAAAAGGGTTTAGAAACATCTGAGCCATGCAGTTTTCGAACACCAGCACTGCCAATGACTTCATGACAGAATGCTAGAAAATGTGCTAACGGGGTTAGATGGAGTTGGTGGGGCCGCCAACACACATGCTTTGTTAATGGCTCCTTATCTGTGTGAGTGTGTGGATGCACAATTCACGAATGAAGTGACCTTTTACAGTGGGAGAGGAAGAAGGTTAATGACATTACAGCATTGCTGCTGGTGATTGCAGCTAAGGGTGTCCCTAAAGATTGCCATTACTGGGCAAATTCTTCCCTTTTCAAGTGGGTTAGTCTCGTGTATTTTCAACTTGTTTCCTTAGGAAATTCATCGCTGGCACTAATAGAAGGGTCCATCTTAATGCAGAAGCAGAATAGTTGGCTACCTAACTGAGTATTCTTCAGGACTCAGCCATGATCTCCTCCCATGCCCTCAGTTCTGTACCTAGTCATTCATTTCATGGTGTTAATTGCTACCCCCTTCCCCGAATTCTTTCTTTAAAAATATCATTATGTGGTCCCCTTCTTTGATTCGGTTATTCAGTGTGACTCCAAGTGTCTTTGGATGAATTTATTTCAAAAGAGTCAGAAATATCGATATCTGTGTGTCAAGAATTGATAAAATAATTAGACAGAAAAATCAGGAAGGATATTGACTATTTGAATAACACTATCATCCACCTTGATCTAATTGACATTTATGGAAAACTCCCCTCAACAACCGCAGAATAAACATTCTTTTTAAAGCACACATGGAACATTTACCAAAATAGACTGTATTCTGGGCCATAAGTCAAATCTCAATAAATTTAAAAGAATTCAAGTCATACTGTTTGTTTTCTAATTGCAATGGAATTAAATTAGAGATCATTAACAGAAAGATCTCTAGAAAATCCTCAAATATTTAACTTCAATTTAGACATTTAATATTTAAAATTAAGTAATGTATCTCTAAATAATCTAATGAGTCAAAGGAGAAATCAAAAGGGGAAGTAGAAAACATTTTGAACTGAATGAAGCAAATATAGAACATATCAAAATTTGTGAGATGCCACTAAAACAGCATTTAAGCAGACATTTATAGATCCAAATGCCTGCACTAGAGAAAGAAGAAAGGTCTCAAAGAAATGACCTTAGCTTCTATCTTTAAAAACTAAAAAAAAAAAAAAGAAAAAAAAGAAAAAGAAAAGATGAGTCCATGAAACCCAAAGTAAAAGAAAGGAAATAATACAGATCACAGCAGAAATAAAGAAATAGAAAACAGGGAAAAATTACTTAACCCAAAAGCTAGGTCTTTGAATGATTTTTTTAAAAATTGAGAAAACTCTAACTAGATTTATTGGGGGAAAAAAAGGCTGATGTCACAAATTACCAGTAATAGGAATGAGAGAGTTGACATCAATTCAGAATCTACAGATATTAAAAGAATAAGGAGTGAATATTATGAACTACTTTATGCCAATAAACTTCACAACTTAGATAAAATGGACAGATTTCTTAAAAGACACAAACTATTGAAGCTCACTGAAGAAAAAATAGATAACTTGACTAGCCCTATATCTATTACATAAAGAGAATTTGTAAATAAAAACCATGTTCCAAAGAAAATTTCAGGTCCCTATGATTTTGCTGGTGAATTTACCAAACATTTAAGAAAGAAATAACACCAAACCTAACAAAGTGTTCCAGAAAAGTTAGGAGAAGAAGTGACTACTTCCCAACTCATTCTATGAGACCAGCATTACCTGATACTAAAATCAGATGGATATATGAGAAAAACCAACCCCAACCACAGATCAATATCACTCATAAACATAGATGCAAATATTATAAACAAAGTTTTAGCAAATTGAACCCACCAATATATAAAAAGCATTAGGATAAAGTGGAGTTTATCCCAGGAAAGCAAGGATACATTAACATTCAAAACTCAGTGTAATTCTCCGTATTAAGAAACTGAAAAAGAAAAAACCAATGTCAATAGACATTGAAAAAACATTTGACCAAATCCAACATTCATTTCTGAGAAAGACTCTCAGCAAACTAGGAATAGAAAGTAACTTTCTCAACTTTTCAAAGGACATCTACCAAAAACTTACAGACAACAGTATACTTACTGGTAAAATACTGAATGCTTTCCCACTAACATTAGGCCCAGCACAAGGATGCTTGCTTTACCACCTCTACTCAACACTATAGAATAGAGTATTTTTCTATTTTATTCAAGGCAATAGGCAAGAAAAGGAATTAAATCATCCTTGTTGGGAAGGAAGAAGTAAAACTATCTTATTCATAGAGACATGATTGTCTAGGGACCTACAGAAAAATGTTATTAGAACTGATAAGTGAATTTAACAAGGTTGAAGGAAACAAGATCAATATACAATATACAGTCAATATACAAAAATCAATTGTGTATCTATATACTAGAAATGAACAATCTGAAGTTGAACTTAAAAACACCACCAACCATTAAAAAGAAAGAAAATCAAATAATACTTAAATAAACACCACCAAAAGAAAATTAAATAATACTTAAGGATAAATCTGACAAAAGATGGAAAATACCTGTACGCTGAAAACTACAAAATGATGTTTAGAGCAATTAAGGAATACCCTGAAGTAGAAGAATAAAACAAATGAATAACAATTACAGTATGCTCCAATTGTTATGAAATTATTTCTGTTTTATCAGTTAACCAATTGTGTGTTACATGCAAGAGAGATGGTAGGAAGGGCACAAAATGTTAGCTCTTTCTGGGTGGTTGGATTTGAGGTCTTTTGTTAATTTTTTTTTATTGTACTTTTCAGTGTTGTTTGCTTTTTAAAAACAAGCATGCATAATCTTTTAAAAGAAGGGTAATTTTGACTCCGTTGGTTAAGCATCTGCTTTCGGCTCAGGTCATGATCCCCGAGTCCTGGGATGAGCTCCACATAGAGCCCCACATCAGGCTTCCTGCTTGGCGGGGAGTCTGCTTCTGCCTCTGCCCCCCAACCTGCTCATGCTCTCTCTCTCTCTCTCAAATAAATGAATAAAATCTATAAAAAAAAAGAATGGTAATTTTTAATTAAAAAATTCTAAAAAAATTAAAGTTAGTGGAATAAATTAAAATAATTATAAACAATGACTCTATATATTTACTTTATATATGGTATATTTGAATTTAAATTATGCAAATACCTTTTTTATTTCTAAGAGATTTATGATGAGATATTATGGGGGTTATTTGCATTGCCTATGGTTAAAACGTAGCCCAATTTCACCTAAAGCTTTATCATTTTCTTTCTGTTACTCTATATTGTCTCTGCTGATTGTGAATCCAGTTGATTTTGAATACATAATTGTGTCTGCAAAGAGACTGAGTCAACTCAATCATTTCAACAAAGAAGGGAAAAATTAGCATTGATCATCAAATATGACAGAAATATAGCCCAATTATAAGATGGCACACTGGGAACTGGGAAGGGGAGTTGGGTTACAGATCTTCAAGTGCTTGCTAGGGTATGTGCATAATCCAGACTGAGAGCACATTGTGACGGTGAACATTGTGAAGTTAAAAAACAAAAGTTAGACAAGCTGATCAAAGATCAATGATTTTCTCTCCAACTGGGATAGGACCCAAGCCCCAGAAAAGTGAAGATTAACTAAATACATGGCAGAAGACCCATAGCTATCTACGATTATCAGGTGGCAATTGGGCAATTGCACACTGATCCAGCTTCTCCCCTTAGTTGAGCTCTTCTCTTTGGTCCTTTGTAAACATTTGGGATCTTAGTTAAATATTTCAGGCCCACTGAAAGTAAATGAATAGGCTAAGAACATCTGGCTTTGAAGTTTTTAAGTGTCAATTGGTATAGATATTTAGTATGACTGTTTCAAAATTAATGGGAATAAGTAGAATAGAAGATGACTCAGTCACTTGGACTTCCTTCAAGAGCTTATATTAGACAAAAGCAGAATGGAAAGCCTGGGTGGTAGTTACCAGTATCACACCTTTGGTGTCAGTAATGTATCACTGCAGTGCTAAAGCCAGCTAATTCATTCATTTCTGTACGTCTCTAGCTATCCATATGTAATGTACATCTACATCTGTATCTATACATCTCTGTATCTATCATCTATCTATCTATCTATCTATCTATCTATCTATCTATCTATCTATCATCTATCTATCCATATAACATTAAAGTCAATTTAGTAGAAAAGATTTGTCTCAGTAGTTGCTTGGTACCATGTGGATAAAACAACTGATTAATTGACTATTTCACTGTTCAGCCAGCATTTGAAGATACAGGAGAGAATTAGGAAAAGAGAAGGACCGACAGTTGGATAGACAGATAGTTAAAATTGTCTACTTACCTCTCTCAAGCAGCCCAAGATGTCTGGATAAATCTAGCAGCTCCATTTGGCTTTGGATAAAATAGCTGGAGCAAAGAAAGTGTTGTGCTGACCCAATCCTGCAAAGATTGTGTGTATAAAACTGGAGGAGAGAAAAAAATATTTAATTACTATGTTTTGTGTAGGTGGGGGTTCTTAGTTGCAAACAACTGAATTCACTGAAATCACTTTAATTCACTGAAGCTACATTAAGAAAACAAGGAATTTATTGAAGGGTTTTGAGTAACTCACAGAAGGTTCATTTGGTCGAAAAAGCCAGATTTTGAGGCTGTCCAGCCATGAGTAATGCCAACCACACTGAAGTAGCTCTTGTGAAATATGCCTACTCACTGTTAAGCAAACATGACTCAGCACTGAGCACTGTTACTCCAAAATAAAAAATATTCCTTGCCCCTGAATCAATATCCTTGCCCAACCACCACTTCATGATCGTTAGTTCTGAACCCAAGTCTGTCATGGCTGTTCTAATTGGCTGAAAGGCAGGTTAATCATTTATATACTAACTACAAGACATTCTGAGAATGTGAATTCTACATAGCTTCCACCTATGTAGAAAATTAACAAAATATGAGAAGGGTGCTCAAAAATGTTGGCAGCCAAAAATGACAAATGTTTACACCACTAATCACATTTTTCCAGGTGACTTCTGTTTCAAGAAGCTATTCAAAGTCATCTCCAGTCATCTATTCTTCTATGGAAGATATCAAATTATTTGGTAATGTCTATGAAGTGGTGGGAAAGTGTTGCTTATCTCATCTACTCTGCTGTTGGATTGGGAAAACACATATGAAGATCTTTCATCAGATCTCTCAAGAGTTTCTAAACAAGGTTGAACACATTTTCAGCAAATATGACAGATGAGTACATAACCAGGTGGTTCAGACCATGGAGAGAATCCAACTCACCTCCCTAGGGTATATACTCTACAGCTCCAGGTTAGAATTACTGTGTTTACTTTGACTTACACCTGAAATACTAAAGTGAGCTGGCTTTGTAAAGATAGGTAAAAGATGCTAATTTGCAAAGCCATTTTCAGTCATGCATACAATCCCCAGATTGAAGGTTTTATTCAGAAACACTTGAAGTTTTCAGTAACTCAGTAAGGTGAATGATAAATTTTCTTTGCCAGTGAGCATCAGTATGAGACCATGTTTTTACAGATCCTGCTCATCTCTTCACCCAGCTGAGGAAAAAATTCAAGAGGCCAGTAAGTTGTCCTTAATTGATTAACGATTGTAACAGCTTTGTTAAGTGTTCCTTTTAAATCTTCATTCATGTCTTGGGTGACAAAGGACTTCCTTGTACATTCAAAAAAGAACAGATTTTGCTTCTGGGACACATTTTTTAATACCTGGAACAAGTAATTTCTCATCTATATTATTTTCCTTATCTATGTTATTATATTGTCCATATGATTTTTCACTAAGTTATCAATATCATCTATTTTCAACTTCTCCTGTTATCATTTTATATAATCATAGTTTGTCAAAACAAAGTTGTTATATTGCTATTAACTGATATCCCAGCTTTATCTGGATTTCATGAGTTTTTCCACTAACACCCTTTTTCTGTTTCAGGATCCCATCTGGGATGTCACATCATATTTATACATCATGTTTCCTCTGATCTGTGACAATCTGTTAGTCTGTCCTTATTTTCATGATCTCGACGGTTACATGTTGTAGAATGTGCTTCATTTTGGGTTTGTTTGATATTTTCCTCATGATTAGACCAGAGTTGTGAGTTTTAGAAAGAATGCCACAGGGTGAGATGCCCTTGTCATCACATTATATCAGGAAGCATATGATATCAACATGACTCATCAGTGGTGGGGTTAAAATTGGTTAATTAGTTAAGGTAGTGTTTGTCAGTTTTCTCCATTGTACAGTGACTATTTTCTCCTTTCTTTTTTTTTTTTTTTAAAGATTTTATTTATTTATTTGACAGAGAGAGAGACAGCGAGAGAGGGAACACAAGCAGGGGGAGTGCGAGAGGGAGAAGCAGGCTTCCCACCAAGCAGGGAGCCTGATGTGGGGCTCGATCCCAGGATCCTGGGATCATGACCTGAGCCGAAGGCAAATGCTTAACCTACTGAGCCACCCAGGCACCCCTCTATTTTCTCCTTTCCAAATTCTACCCTTTGAAAGCAAGTACTAAGTCCAGCCTACTGCCATCTAGAGAGGATGTATGTATATATGTTATTTGGTAATTATAATTCGGAAATTTCTCTAGGGAAGATTTATCACCTCTCCCCCATTTATTTCTTTATTTATTAGGTTATCCATTTGTATCAATATGTTGTTGCTCAAATTATTCCTGCTTTGGCCTTGGGAGCTTTTTCAGGTTGGCTCCTATCTTCCTTTGACATGGTTCCACCATTTTGTTTTGTTTTGATTTGTTTTTTGGGGCACTCCCTCATTTTTTGGCACTAGACCCTGCTCCAAGCCCACCTTGTATTTTCCTTGACCCAGTCCTAGAATCAGCCATTTAGCTAAGGAGACCTGGTTCCTTTCACTGGAGACTGGTATTTAGAAATTAAGATATGGGGCACCTGGGTGGCTCAGTTGGTTAAGCGACTGCCTTCGGCTCAGGTCATGATCCTGGAGTCCTGGGATCGAGTCCCACGTCGGGCTCCCTGCTCAGCAGGGAGTCTGCTTCTCCCCCTGACCCTCCCCACTCTCATGCTCTCTCTATCTCATTCTCTCTCTCAAATAAATAAATAAATAAAATCTTTTAGAAACTAAGATATGGGTGCTGGGTGTATCAACCAATACATTTTTAAAACACACAGGACAAAGTTACACAAAATAAAATGTTTTCTTAGATTTTTTAAATTACACAAACATCAAGATAGCCAAGTTCAAAGTAATTTTGATTTCATCAGTTTGCATTGAATAACATCTTTTTGGTTGTACTTGGATAATAATCATTATTTATGTTTTCTGTGATGAATTGTTTTATTACCTAGAGAGCATAGGTTAATAGGACAGAAGGGGAAGAGTATGAGAATCCTGGGCCTCAGTGGGAGAGGAAGTGGAGTAACCAAGGCCCGTGGAGAAAAGGTATTTTCCATGGGGACAGCAGGGTTGACACTTAGAGCCTTCATGCATATTTCCTTTTTTAGATAGGGCTGGCCCTCATCACTGCTGTGGGAATATTTACAGGCAATTCTAGGCTTGCCCAGGGAAACTAATCAATTAAGGTTTTAGTTTTTAGTCTATATTAAATTATCAGTTATTTTTCATCAGGATCAGGTGTGTAAGACAAAGAATCAGTTTAATAGTAAAGAGCAAGTTATCCTCATTTTAGCTCTACTGTGAGTGTGTTCTTTGTCTTGAGCAAGTCTCTGAATCATCCAGCATGTCACAGTAGCATAATGTATCTGTTGGCCTATGACTTGGGAGACCACATTGCTTAGTGTCTAAGGGGACAAAGCAGGCTCTGCAACTTGCTAGGTGTGTGAACTTGGGCAAATTACTTCCCTTAAATCCCCAGATTCCCTACCTGTAAAAAAAGATCATGACAATATTTAACTTATAGAATTGTTTTGGGGATTAACTTAAAGAATGTTTATAAGTGCTTAGTAAAATATCAGGCACATAGTAAATACTCAATAAAACCAACTTTTATAGCTGTAATTATTGTAATTATTAAGGTTAAATGTATTTTTCTTTCTATTTTAGGGGTCTGCATGATATTATAAGGTATATCAGTTTGGTCTCCCGGGTTCCTGCCCTTTGTGCTTCCTAAGCAGATGTTAGAGAGTAGTGCTCACTCCCTCATGGGCAGATGAGGTGGAGACTCTGGACCTTTGGGTGGATTTTCTGATATCCTCTGCCCCTTTTTGTTGAGAGGAGCCACGAGTCCTCTAATAAGTCAAATATCAAACCTGAATTTTAGGCAGAAAATGTCTACTGACCCTTCATGATGAGTTACTTTGTATCCTTCAAAATATCATGTGGCTATACTTAAAAATTCAGTCCATTCTTCCACAGCAATAATGTCCAAAGATGGAGATGGGTGGGAGTTTTCTAGATGATTATTTTGAGCTGCTACAGTTCTAACGTTTATGATAGGTAAGGCTCTAAGGGTTTTCCTCTGTTATAGGATTGTAACTCACTATGGTAATAAACAAAAAGAAGTATCTATTGCTTTTTTTCCCATTGCGTCTAGAATGTTGGTGAGTTATTTTTGTCTCTTTATATGCTGTGGTGTATACAAGTGTAAGCATGGGTGTGTGTGTTTCTGTGTTTCAACATTTTATAGTCCACTCTTAAAACCTTTCCACTTTTTTTTTTTTTGCCTTAGGAAGATTGGCTGATATGGTAGGGGTGACAGGTCTGAGAGATATGCAATGTCCTCAGGTAGGTCTGCTCGGGCTGGCTCTTATCCACACTAAACATGCTTTAAATCCTGAGAGCAAATGAATTCATTGAGCGGCTATCCAATCCACATTCCATCTGAAAGTGTTTTACTTTAAAATGTTAGATTCAAAGAGACAACTGCACTCTGGCCTAGACAATGTCAAATAAATTACATGCTTGAACTTGCCGCTTGTCAACAGCTCATTTTGGTGTTGTACAAGCTCGGCTATGTAGTCTCGAGAGGAAACAAGCACTTCGAATCCATTCTTCACTTCTAGGAGGGCACTGTGGGTGTCCTTTGAGAAAACAAAGAAACACTGTTCCATTCGTTATCTTTCAGATTTTCTCTTTAATCTAGATGTAGGACGCCAGATTCTAGGAGGAAAATGGCTAGTTGCCTTCTAGGTTACTGACTGAAAGAAACATGTCCAAAGTCTACACCAAACTGGCTTAAATAGCCAAAACTAATATATGGTCTTAGAGGTCAGGAGAGTGGTGAGCCTTTGGGGGGCATAGACCAGAGCAGGACAGCAGTGGCCTTCTGTGCTGACACGGTTTGTTTCTGGACGTGTGTGTTCATTGTGTGTACGTGTTCATGTGAAAATTCATCAAGCTGTGGGCTAATTATTAGTGTGCTCTACTGTAGGTAAGTTCCACTTGATGAAAGAATTTACTTTTGTGGCACATCCAGCCAATGGAATATTGTTCAGCACTAAAAAGAAATGACCTGGGGCGCCTGGGTGGCTCAGTTGGTTAAGCGACTGCCTTCGGCTCAGGTCATGATCCTGGAGTCCCAGGATCGAGTCCCGCATCGGGCTCCCTGCTCGGCGGGGAGTCTGCTTCTCCCTCTGACCCTCCTCCCTCTCATGCTCTCTGTATCTCATTCTCTCTCTCGCAATAAATAAAATCTTAAAAAAAAAAAAGAAATAAAAAGAAATAAAAAGAAATGACCTATCAAGCCATGAAAAGCCATGGCAGAAACTTAAATGCGTGTTATTAAGGGAAAGAGGCCAACCTGAAAAGGCTATATGTTGTATGATTTTAGCTATATGACATTCTGGGAAAGGTCAAGAAAGCCCTGGAAGTCATAAAAAGATCAGTTGTTGCCAGGAGTGAGGGGGCAGGGAGGGATGAACAGGTAGAGCACAGAGGATTTTTAAGGCAGTGAAACTATTCTCTTTCACAGATACCGCAAGGGAGGATACGTTCATTATGCATTTGTCCAGAACCATAGGATGCACCTCCTCAGGAGTGAACCCTAATGCAAGCTGTGGACTTTGGGTGATAATGATGTGTCAGTGTAGGGTCATCTATCATGAAAGAAGTACCACTCCAGTGGGGGATGTTGACAATGGGGACGATTTGGAGGGGGCAGAGCATATGTGGGAAATCTCTGTACTTTCTATTCAAGTTTGCTGTGAACCTAAAGCTGCTCCAGATACAAAATCTATTTTTTTAATCATGCACACACACACACACACACGTTTTACTTTTAAAAGAGAGGCTTTCTTTTTTATCTTAAATAGAATTGCCTGCTCCCCATCTCCCAGACACCTAAGCCATGCTGTGCAAGTGTTGCTAGCGCAATGGGGACAGGGAGAAAAGAAGGGGCTCTTAAACCCAATCCTTTCCTCTTTTTGAAGGGCTGACCTGTTAGAAGTGAACAGACGTCCTTTAAAATAAGCATGATTTTACTATCGAATTACTTATGAATATTTATTGTTCAGAGCAGCAAGCAAAAGGTTGGGTCAAATTGACACATCTTGGTATGAATTCTTGGTGACAGAATCCCCATATTTTTGTTTGTTTTGTAACTATTTAACATCATTTTAAATTACCTGGAAGAGAAGGTAGACAGGGAAATCACCAGATAATGTACATGATCCTGAGCTCTTATGAGTAGTGAAATGCCAGGAAATTTTCAGACCTGTTTGTAAAAGCTGGTGGGGAAAATGAAGGAGATTTTACTGTGGGTGAATTTTGATGGAGGATGAGCCATGATGGAGCCATTAACTCTTTATTCATTCATTTAACATATAAAAATACACAGTATACGTCAATTGTTATAGAAAGTACTGGGATTCCTGGTCCACAGACTCGTAGTCTTTGGGGAAGGTGAGTCACCAGACCAATAATAGCAGTGGGTTATGATATGTGCTATGACAGGGCAGCGTGTCCTGAGAGCTCCTTGGGCCTCTGAACTAAGCTGGGAGCGAGGTCTTGAGAAGCCTGTTGGGGGTGATGGCACCTGACATGAGCCTTGGCCCAGAGAGAGATCTGAGGTTAATTGCAGACTGTTCCCTCAAAATACCAGAGCAGAGGCCAAGTGACTCTGTGGGCACACGGTCTATCAGAAAGCAGCAAGCCCTCAAAACCAGCAGAGTCCCCTGTGTGCCATTCCAGTCGGTTCAAGAAAGATATAGAAAAGTTGGAGACATTTCAGAGAAGAGGACTTCAAATAATAAAAAGATTAACTCCCTTTTGGGGACACTGCATATTTTAATGTATGAGTCAATCTCATGGACTCCATCTGTTGATATTTGACCCCTCCTCATCACTTCCTCCCAACCCCCCACCCCGATCACCAACTGTTGCTGCTTCAGTTACTGATGGGTAAACATCAGGCTAGTGGCAACTTTGTTTAAACAATGTTCTGGAAGAATCATTCATGGGTCAGGTCTTAGTGGCAAGACGGATGTCAATCTGCATGGTGAACAGAGGCTAAAATCTGAATTTTCAGGTTGGAGAACATATGTTTATTTAAATATTCCTTACATCTTGGGGCACCTGGGTGGCTCAATAGGTTAAGCATCTGCCTTCGGCTCAGGTCATGATCCCAGGGTCCTGGGATCGAGTCCCACGTCGGGCTCCCTGCTCGGTGGGAAGCCTGCTTCTCCCTCCCCCACTCCCCCTGCTTGTGTTCCCTCTCTCGCTGTGTCTCTCTCTCTGTCAAATAAATAAATAAAATCTTTAAAAATAAATAAATATACCTTACATCTTATGATGTTGTGATAGAATAAAAAGAAATTCAGACTGTTCTTAATCTGGAGTTTTTAAAAGGAAGATTTAAAGAGGTGATTTTGGTTAAATTTTATAAAAATCACGGAAAACCAAGTTAGCCTGTGTTTCCATGTTGCATGACTCCAGGGATGCTGAGCATCATTTACATTGTGATCAGTACTTCCTGGGCTCTGCAGTGTGGTAGCCGTGGAGATGGTGGACATTTGTGTCACTAATCTCAGAATCCGGGAACTGTGAGGCAACCGTTGAAGCTGAGAAAATATAAATTTAAGATAAATGAAATAATTTCTAACAGAGCTGATAAGAAAATCCTAGATCTCCATTTCTGAAAAAATTGCACAGACTGAAAATATAAATAGCACAAAATAAATAATGATTGCCTTGGAGGATAGCCCAAAGAATAAAATAAACACCCATGAGTCTACAATGATAATAATAAATGATGGTCTAGATAAATAAACGGGAAAGAAGAGACAAATCTTCCTTACAGAGGAATTCCAAGTACTATATGTTGATACTTTCCTCCTCCAGAAAGGGGGGCTTATTAATTCTGCTCGGAAGTGTGCCTTGAATAAGGATATTAGATATCTTTATTATTAAATAAAGAATAAAACATGACAGATGAAAAAGAGAAACTTTATAGTGGAGAAAGTTGGCAGACACAACCTTAACTAAGTGATCAAGGTCAACAGCACCAGTGATAAGCCATGTCCACATCATGCACCTCTAATATGATGTGATGAGATGGGCACCTTACCCTTTGGTACTCTTTCCAGAAACTCGTAACTCTAGTCTAAACATGAGAAAAACATCAGAGAAACCCAAACTGAGGGTCATTCTACAAAGTACCTGACCCGTATTCTTCAAAACTGTCAAAGTCATGGAAAACAGGCAAATCTGAGAGACTCACAGCTCAGAGGAGACTAAGAGTATATGACAACTTGGGACGCTCAGTTGGCTGAGTGCCTTCAGATCAGGTCATGATCCCAGGGTCCTGGGATCGAGTCCCATGTCAGGCCCCTTGCTCAGTGGAGCCGGCTTCTCCCTCTGCCTGCCACTCCCCAGCTTGTGCTCTCTCTCTGTGACAAATAAATAAATAAAATCTTAAAAAAAAAAAGAGTATATGACAACTAAATGCAATATGGTATCTCAAATGGCATCTTGGAACAGAAGAAGGGCATCAGTAGGAAAACCAGTGTAATACAAGTAAGTCTGGAGTTCAGATATCTGTTCTGTAGCAATGTTAATTTCTTAGTCTAGACAAATGTACTTTGGTTATATAAGATGTTAAAATTAAAGGAAGCTGAGTGATGGTCATATAGGCTGTACTATACCATCTTTACAACTATTCCATAAATCTAAAATTATTCCAAAATTAAAAGGATATTTAAAATATATAAATAGACTCTAGAAGTATTTAGTTAGGTTACTAAGTGATAGATCCACAATGTAACATCACAAGAAGCCGGAAGTAATTGATGCAAATTTTTTATCTTTGGGGTATTTACCAAGGATTGAAATCAGCCCAATCTATCACTTACTAACGTATGATCTTATACAATCTAACCTTCATTGTAAATGCGTGAGAGTGGGTTACTATGCTTCACAGAGAGCACATCATTTAAGTGGTTTTTGTTTTGTTTTGTTTTGTTTTTACCTCAAAGAGTGATTGAAGCAGAAATTTCAGTCACTGTGGTATAGCCAAAGGACAAAGATTGGGTGCAGGGACCAAATGTATATTTATGTGGCTTGGCTGAAGCCTGGATCGGAGAATAGAGAAGCAGAATGTTTAATGACAGCCGGAAGCCAGGGAGTGAGGAAGAGAACAGGGGGAGGAAGTGACTGGAAACATGAACAATTAGTGAACGGGACTCATCCAGAGCAGGCTTTCTCAACCTCAGCACTACTGATGTTTCCGGCTGGATAATTCTTTGTGGCGGGGGCTGTCTTGTGCATTGTAGCGGCATCCCTAACCTCTGCCCACTCACCCTCCAACTTGTGACAACCGGAAATGTCTCCAGATATTGCCAAATGTCCCCATGAGAAGCACTGGGTTAGAGGATCAGGCTGTTGTCACCATGGGTGTTTGTCTATTTGTTCTGTGGATAATGTGGAGGTAGTATCCTGACAAAATATCCTGCTCAGGCAGGTGTGTCTTGCCTCAGTAGTTTTAGTCCTATACCTTAGTTGATTGCTTGCATTCTTGTTTTTCTAGGTAGGACCAGTATAAAGAGCAGTGAGGTCTCCCGCCTTGAGCTTGCAGCTGCCGAGTAGTCACAGCACCTCTCGTTATTTTTCTCCTTGGAAGGGATAGCTCCTGGCTGCGCTGTGGGTGTGGTGGAGGATTGGAGACAAGTCCTGGCAAAGCAGGTCTTTACTTGGGGGTGAGGAGCTTCCTGAAAAGCATTTTCCGCGTCTTCAAGGAGGACAAACTGTAATCCGTTAGGTCCAGGAGGAAAATGCTCATATTTGCATCTAACGAGCAGATTTGGATTAGGTGATGGACCCATTTTAGGGAAATGCTTATCCTTTGACACTGTGATTATCATGCTCTCATGAATGAGGAAGTCACCCATGTGGAGGTCAGGATGGGACATTTAAATGGAGCCGTGGCCACAGGATCCCTCCAAGGGCTTTCTCTTGCAAGTTATCATCTTGTCTTCCTTTACCCCCGTCAATATCCAGAACACCTGTCTTGGCAGTGGAGTATGAAAAAGTAGCAGGACATTTGGAGATGTGGGGAAGAATTTTCAATTTATTCTGATTCTTAGCAGGTAAGAACTATGGTATCGCCTCCCCCCCCCCCAACTCCCACTGACCTCTGTCCACCTTTTATTCCTTTCTTCTTCCTGTTCCCTATCTCCTTTATTATTGTCATATTTTTTATTCAAGAGATAATGATTTTCTATTACATGCAGAACCTGTCAGACCAAGAAGGGACAGTACCTAAACATTCTGTGCTTCCCCCAGGCCACCTGGGCAGGTGGTAACAGCAGGAGAGGGAGTTGAGATGTGCAGAAGAGGTTGGTACCTGGACATGGGCAGAAACCCCAACCTCAGTTCTTCAGTCTGAATTGGGATCAAGAATCCAGCCCCCTCTTGGGAAAAGGACCTGACAGGGACCTCTCCTAAAATAACTGGGGCCCTAGGCAACTTAGCCATAAAAAGACTGAGAAGTACAAACCAGAACCCAGGGACCAGGCCTGGATGGGGCCAGTGCCCAGCTCCTCGCCCAGGGTGGGAGCACCCTGATCAGAGGTAAACGCCTGTCGTTTCTGCTACCGCTCATTAGCCACCGTTAAGGCTGATTCATACTGAGCTACGTCGGCTCCTGACCTATGCTCCCCTTCTTATGGTTCAGGAACAGGACTGGCCTCGAGCCTTCAGGAACGAAGCATTTGAGTAGAAGAGGAAAATAGTGTTGAACAAAATGGGAAAGAGAAAGAACACCGATGGCTTGTGATTCTCAAAACTCTGCTTTCTAGCTCACCTGTGCCCTTACATGTGATTACTGGATTATCCTGTGTGCGTGTGCGTGCCTGTGTGTGCGTGCATGAGTGTGAGAAGGAAGCGCTGGAGTGATTTGTTTTCCATTCTCTGGAGCAAGTGTCCTTGACTTGGGGTGCGTGTGGGCTTCAGGAAGTCTGTGACTCTCTAAAATGATAAGCACTAGTGAATTTTTTTTTTTCCCTTAGCAAGGAGGCCCTCCGTTTTCTTCAGATCCCCAGTGCGGTCTGTGACCTACGCGGCTAGAGAAGAGCCGTGGGGAGACAGTACTCTGGGAAGCTGATGTGTGACAGGGAGAGGCCTCTCTATTCATGTCGCTCTCTTCTTCACATTCCTCCTTTTTAAAAGCTCCCCTCCCCCCATGTGCTCCTGCGTGTGGGGATTCTCTCACAAATCCATTTTAGAACACAGGGGAGTATAAATCAGTAATAGAGAGTCTGATTTGATTTCGACAACATGGGGCACTGGCACACCATACCAGTGATGTTCATTTACCTTATCTTCATTCTCACAACTCTCCTAAGAGCTGATGGTTATTCTGGCAAAGACACTGAGACTCAGAGAGGTCAAGTGGCTTGCCCAAAGACACACAGCAAGTCAATATTGTGCCGAAATGCACACGCTTCCCTCTGATGCTGGGAAGAGCAGGTTGTCTTTCCACTGCCCCTGTAATCCTGCCAGGCTGGAGCAAGACCAAGGTCACGGTGCCCAGAGGCTTACCGGGTCTTTTAAACCAGATAGGTAACGTTTCATAATCACCAAAGACCCTGCATCTTACTATAGTTGCCTTTAATCTGGACAGAAACTGAGGCCAAAAAGAGCCATCGTCAGCAATGTCAAAAAGTGCAGCAGAATGGATTTCTCCATCTTTGTTTCTTTCTCCCGAGGCCTTTAACCAAATGACAATGATGGAGAACAGTTATTAAAAGTAAAAATCCAGTGTACAAAAATCTGTCTTGATAATCTCAGAGTTGACTGTCTTGCATCTCTTTGGGCTTTGCAGAGATCCAAACGGGCAGCCTACCCCGCTGGGAATTGAGGCCATTAATCAGATTATTCAAGGTGAAAAAACACTATTGCTTCTATTACCTGCAGACTCCAGGCATTTTGTTTTTCTTAAGAGAAGCTTTCTTTGGTCTGGCTTATCTGGCTAATCCCCTCTTTCTCAGCTTGGTTTTGCTTGGTGTCACTCTGATCATACAGGAGCTGATATTTTTGCAGCAAAACCATGTACAAATCTTGTGTGTGTGTCGGGGCGGGGGACAACAGCGCTATATAAAAAAAAAAAAAGCAATCTTCAGCCGGGCAAGGACTTCTGCGAAATAGGCTTCACATGCACAATTAGGGATTGCCCTGTTCGGCGCTCTCTCTCTCTCCCCGCCCCCCACCCCCCTCCTGTTTTTCTCCCTCCCACGTCTCATCTCTTTCTGCTGCTCAGGGCTTCGCAAAAGCCCCCACAGACATCTGAAGAGCGGCGCTATGTGCAGTGCAGCAAGTCCGCATTCTGCGAGGAGCTCGCAAGACGCACAATGCCCGGGCGGCGCAGCGAGCCACTTGTCAAGCCTGCCTCTCCGCCTTCCATCCTCGTTCCAGGAGCCTATTAAATTAATGAGAGAGAAGCCCGTGCTCCCGCGGCCGGCTCGTTATTGGTGTACCGCACCCTTGCTGTTAACAGTGTGCTTGTTTTCTCTCCTGGGACCTTTAATTTCCGCTTCTCAAATGAGCTGCGAAGCCGGGAGGCCTGGCGGCGTTGGTTCCCGGCACTCCGTGGTGCAGATAATGAGGGTGCTGATAGGGACCTAGGAGGCTGTCACAGCTCCAAGAGCAGCCAGGGTCTGATAAGGCTCTCCGCCGGTGGCGGGGGTCACCCCTCCAGGAACGGCTCCTCTTTATGTGTCATACAGCAGCTGTCTCCTAAATGGCTAATGGCGAAGCAAAGGGGAACCTTCGTGCCAGTAATCTTTGTCACTTAATAATTTTAAGGGCATCCGGCTTCCGCGTCCCCTGCAAGTTCTAATAAAAGCGCACTTGCCGATTTTACGCGGTTCGCGGCGGACTCGGTGTAAATGGAGGGATCCGTGGTGCTGCTCTGCGCAAATCTAGTTTAGTGTAATTTGAATAGCCAAGTAATTAAAATGTATTATAGGTAGAAGATGCCGGGATGGTGGACTGCCTGCATTTAAGAGGAAGATTTATTGGATTCGCAGCATCCACTGTGAACCTTCCACAACCACATTAGCTAACATCTGTTGGAAAATGTCGAGATGCAGGGCTGAAGACTTGCACGCAGAATGTATGCTTTCACGAGCTGGAACGACCCACCGGAAATGTGGGGCAGCACTTGCAAGTTAAATTAATTAGCAATGGGACCCGTGTCTGCACCGGCGCGGGCGAGCGTGCACGAGGGGTATGTGGGTGTGTGAAGGGGCATGTGTGTGTACTCGTAGGTACAGACAAACACACATCCTTTCTAATTAACATCCAACCCCTGCAGAGTGGGAACCGAAGTTGGATTGGTTTTAAGGAGCAAGGTAATAATAATGGGACAGTTAATACAAACAGTGTCTGTGCTGACACTGCCCCATTAGTATTTCCTGGCAGATTATTTTGTTTGCTTTGCCTAAGTGCACAAGATTATAGGAGGTGATTTAGTAGGCCAGGGCACTGGATTCTGAAGGCAAGCCAAACCAATTTCAATCACACCTACAACCAGACTGTTAATCTTTGGGGAGTTACTGCACCTGTGCTGGCAAAGGTTAAGAGGCGAGAGATTCTAGAAGGCACAGATAGAGCAAATTGTCCAGGGGAAGGGGTGGAGATAGAAGGGACCCATAACTCTCTTAGGGGATAAATCAAAGGACATTTCAAAATCTGAAAAATATGCTCATAGATAAGTGCTAGATATACCACCCAAACACACACAAAACTCGTTCCAAGAAAATATTGGTCAGGAGGCAGTCACGAGTGCTTGCTAACCAATGGACGATAGTCAAACGCACATGAAATATGTTTAAGCAACCCTACATATTTTTAGTCTTCTCTCTTCATCACTGAATGGCTTGGGCATATTGTCAACTGTGAGTCTCGCTGGGAGAAAAATAACTAGGTGGGGTGGGGAGCTGAGGTTCTGAATGACAGTTGACCCTTCCCCCTTCCCCCCTCACCCCTATCCTCCAAGTCACTATGCTCTCCTCCTCCTCCTAAACCTTTGGTCAAATACGAGCAACGCTAATGAGGAATTTCAGTGCTGTAATCCACTTCCCTCCAAGGGCTGATCTTCCCCTGCTGAACTCACTTCCTGGCTGCCCTTCCGCTCCCGGGGCATCAGGTATCGGGGTCCCCAGGTATAAATGTTTAAGTTTCCACCACAATCCGCAGTGCATCTCCAAGGATGCAGTGAGAGCTGGCTGTTTTGAATAAATATGTAGACTTTAAATAAGGTTTTTAAAAGCACCCTCTGGCTTGTGATGCCTGAGCCAAAAACAGGTATTGACACAAGGTTTGGAAACATTTGCTAACACCTGCAGTCAGGCTCCTCAGTCATGTGTCTCTCTGCAAGTAAGAGGAGAAAGGCAAGCACAACAGAGTCATCAAAAAATTAGACTGGCAATACAAAAATGAAAACAGTTGCTTTTGCCTAATATAATAATAATGCGATGGTCAACGTATATTCAGACAGGTAAAAATTTCTTTGGTAGTCATAGAAGATGACTATTCACCAAGAGCTCTTTGGGAATCCTTACAGATATAATTAATAAGCTCTACACAAAATCCAACCAAATTTCGCATTCATTAAGGTCCACTTAATATCGAACGTAATCGTTCAGGTCAGATCATCAGTTCATTGCCATTTCCATGGGAAGCCCTGTATTTGTGTTTTGAAAATCACAAATGGTTTTGGGGGAATGGTTTTTCTGAGGTGGAAGTTTGAAAGTCAATATTGTCAGTGTTAAAAAAAAAACAAACAAAAAACGGAGGGAAGCTAACATATGAAATGTCTGACTCCTTCCCTCATTTATTCAAACCAAAGGTTTTGCTTCACATAGAGCACAGAGGTAATGATTGTGCATCTGTTGCCATAATACAGTGAACTGGGAAGAACTAAGTACGTGCAATTCAATAAAGTATATTTAGCATATTTTCATTGCACCAAATATCAGCTGATCCACCTCTTATTAGTATAAATGGCATAGATTAGTGTCAGGCATTTTCAACAGTGAAGAAATTACAGGAGTCTGCAAGGCTCATTAGGCTCTGGCTGCATGTTAACGAGGGGCCAGGCCTTATTAATAAGAAGAGGAAAAGATAAAAACTCAGCTTCGAGGAAAATAAAGGAGCAGGACATGCCTTTAAAAATTCTCCAGCATTTAAAAGGGAAAGGCTGCAATGGGGCAATTCTTTTCCTTCCTGATTTCCTAGATATTTGTAAAGATGGGTATTTTCCCTTATTAAGTTACTATTTTTTTTTGCAATAGGTAAAAATATATAGATATATTGTTGCAGTGAATGTCAAATACGTACAGAAACTATGTTATTTTATGTATTTTATTTTATATTTTTTAGAAACGGTGTTATTTTAAATGGGATACAGTTGTCCACTTTTGCTTTTGGATAGCTGTTTAGAGTTGAGCTCAGGTTTCGCATTTCAATCTTGTCTTCCTTCTCCCACTCTGTTAATGAAGGTGGGAAATAACCTGCCCGCAACCTACAGAAATAAAAGGATCTGTGTCTCCTCCCAGCTTCCCCACCTCCTTGCATTACAAAATCTGAGCGGCAGTATTCAAAAAGCAATCCTTCCTTGGAAAGGAAAGAAGAGCCTTTCCATGGTGTTGCCATCCAAAGGGTGATAAGGACTTTCTGTCAACCCCAAGGTCATTGTGATGAATTCTGCTTGGGGAAAACCAGCTCTATGAGTAGCATTTTGCTTCAATTTTGAGAAATTCATCAATAAAGGCTGACTCCAGAGAACAGGTGAAATAAGACAACACACAGAAGAGTAGAAACGAGGGTCTTGGCTAGAGGCTGTGTTGATTCAGAACTGTGTCAAAAGGCAAAGAACGGAAAGCAAAGGAAAACCCTCGAGGCTCACTACACATGATGAGATGCTTTTGAGAAAAGGAGAGAGAAAAATAAGATATTTGTTACAGGGTTTTTAAAATGTGTATATATTTTATACACACATACACATATACACACATACACACCCTCACAATGGAGCAATTTTATTGCAAAGCTTTTTAAAAGCAACACAAGAATAAATGTAAATAATGGGTTTTTAATGCAAAAATGAAAACTGCTCACACTTTGCACTTCTGCAGAGTCTTTCAGCCTCGAATATTTCAATGTTCCTTTTAGGCTTAGTTGTTATAAAAAAGATAAGTTTTGCATTCAAGGGAAGATAACTGTGCTGAAGTAACAGTCTATTGTTACACAGTCAACAGTAATTAGAGTTTCCGGATGTTTTGAGTCACCCTGCATTATGTTTATGCTTCAAAATCACCTTTCTTTTCTACCCATTCCTCTCCACTCTGATTCATGTATTGATTTTTTTTTCCCCACTGTGTTCAAAATGGAAGTGAAATGATCCTAACTCTTGAGGTTAGTTTTTTTTTTTTTTAAAGATTTTATTTATTTATTTGAGAGAGAGAGAGCACATGAGAGGGGGGAGGGTCAGAGGGAGAAGCAGACCCCCCGCTGAGCAGGGAGCCCGATGCGGGACTCGATCCCGGGACTCCAGGATCATGACCTGAGCCAAAGGCAGTCGCTTAACCAACTGAGCTACCCAGGCGCCCGAGGTTAGTTTTGAACCAACATCACCACTAGCAGGTTTATAGTTCCAAAACACTGCAGTTTTCAGTGGATGACAGTTGCAAAGCGAGAGGGACCCTTCTCGACACAGGCCTATTCTGTGAATGTGGCATATATGCATCGTGCACAATGATACGGAAATGCTGGGATTCTGGGGTGTAGCATAGTGGGTATTCAGGGCCCTCTAAATTCCGTCTGAAATTGTTCAGATGCTTGAAGCTGTGGTCATTGTCATCTTGGTCTGCCTTATTTTTTTTTTAAAGCTTCTCTTCTCTACTTCACCTAGCCTATTTTCATAGACCAAGAATCGACTGCAAATTATTACATATCTGCCATATGTTTAGAAATATTTCCCTTTAATAAAATTCTGTGCAGATACAAAATTATAACTTCACATATTTGACTACAAGCTTCTATAAACACTGGTTTTTAGGCACTGGGTAAGAATTTTCTGAAATAGTAAAATCAAACTTCTGGGAAGATGACATTTTTTTCTAATAAGAATTACATGAATGTGTCCATTCTAACTCTATCAGCTTCATCAAGGCAACCTCTGTGAAATAATGCCACAAAGTTTCTCACAGAGTCGATGTGAAGGAAGCAATTGTTTCTCTTTTCTTTCTACTCTTCACTACGGAGACACAAATATTTTCTGACCATCATCTTTCAAAGCAGGTTTTACTGATAGAATTGGAACCCAGCTCGTGGAAACTTTGAAAAGCTCAAACCTCCAAAATCCCCATCATGAAAGATCATGTGTATTACTTGATTTTCTAAAGTGACAAGACGTATATTAAAAAAATATTTCTCTTATTGTTACATTTCAGGCACGTTTACTGTTAGCTGCTTGGCTTCATTATGTATCATAGTCTGAATCTACAAATCAAGTATAATTAG
The DNA here is from genome assembly GCF_011800145.1 of Mirounga leonina. Classification (NCBI taxonomy): domain Eukaryota; kingdom Metazoa; phylum Chordata; class Mammalia; order Carnivora; family Phocidae; genus Mirounga; species Mirounga leonina. The sequence continues at coordinate 21,132,176 of NW_023270709.1, read as the reverse complement.
ACTTAGCGAACTGATTGGATTTCTAATTAAGCTACATTGGAAACAATGCACAATCAGTAAATACTCTGACTAGGTACATTTTAAAGAGCAACTCTTGGGCTTTTTGCTGATGACTAGACACCAGTGTCATTAAATTTGTTGGTGGCAAGCAAATTTTAAAGCTAAAATAGAGGCAATTAGTAAAGATCTTGAAATATTTAATCACGTTTGTCCAATTAGTGTGCAATTAGGCAGTGGTGTGGGGTGGGACAGGCATTCTGCTTCACTGCTTGGTGCAGAAGGATCCCTTTGAAATTTTGCTGTTTAGTTTATTGATATATAAAAAGGAAGTTATGGTTGTAATTTCCAATTTAAAAAAAATACTGTGCAGATGGTCTGACTATATATTTAACAATGTTAAACAAATCCAAACAAGGGAAGCATGTTACCTGAAATTACACAGCTGTGATCTGTGAATAAGCTCTGGATCATGGTAGATTACAGCTGTGCTTATCTCGATCATTGAAACCGCCAGGCATTTTATACTGGAGAAATCAGGAACCTGATAAGCTCATCCAACAGGTCTTAAAATGATTGGCAGCTCCTTTCTTGACCAAATGTGCCCTCCCTGGTGGTTCGCTCAGTTCCTCTGAGTTCCAGTGGTTTAAATTTTATGCAGAGGGCGAGACGGAAAGAGATCCTGCAGGAAACTGATTTGGTAAGGATCGATAAGCTGAACAGCAACGTTACCTGGTATTCTCATTGCAAACCGACTGCTCCTGTCTATGTAGCTATATCCTGGGGACAGAACAAGGTCAGTGGGAGGTTTGGCGCGCCCAGTGCAAAAGGAAGCAGGAATGTCTCTTATATTTTAAACACTTAATTTGCATCGCCCTGCCACAGAATAGAGAACCACTCTCTTTAGCTTTGCTGGAAAGCAAAGGCTATGTTCCTCACTTTTTTTTCTGGATCATCTTTGGAAAACAATACTTCTATTTTAAGAGAAGGGCTGTGGAGGGGCCACGGGGCCCTGTGTGTCTCAGGCAGCAGTCAGACCCAGGGTTGAATGACCTCAAAGATACCTGGGAAGTGTCATTCCTCGGAGTTGTCAGATGAAACAATGAGGTAATGGTAAGAGATTTTTTATGTACTGAGGTACATAAACATTGGTGGGGATGGAGAGGAAGGGGCTTGGGGGAGTCAGAAGATGGACTAGGAAGAACTTTCTACATACCCCGGTGTTCTGTGGAACTTGTTTGGGTCAGAGGAATGTCTCCCATTTTCTTCTGAGGTATTGACGTCATGCTCAGATTTAACAATCCAAACATCATCTTAATTGGGAAAGGAAAAAATTCTCATAAATAAATAAACTTGTTTTTCTAGACCCTGGCAACCCAATATATTGAAATATGTTGAATTCGGGAATCTAAGAAGGGGCTTAGGGATGTAGATCCATTTCTCCTAGGTGCACCGACATTTCACGTTACCAGATGTAAGTACGTTCTGTTTGGCTAACTTGGAAACCAGTGAGAAGACAATCCCCTGGGTATCCACAGATGTAAAAAAGGGTTCAAAAGAAAAGTGGAATAAAAAATGTCCTTGAGAAAATGACAGGTGAATTCATGTGGAGGATGGGATTAGCGCACACAGGAATACAAGACCTTGTAATAGGCTTATTGGGAATTTAGTTTAGGGAGGCCTTTATCATATTTATTTACATATCTCCCTTCTCTCCCTAATTTTGAAGGTGTCTTTGTCTGCCTAACTTTCTGGAAGCAGGTTACAATTATCCTAAGTCAAAGCCAGCTATTTTGAAACCTTTGAGTATAATTAAATTTTATATTGAGATTTAATTAAATTCTTAATTAAATTCTATATTTAGAATTTTCATAAATTTGTAATTCTAAATGTAGTGAATTTTAAATGAAAAAAAAAAAAACAACTCAGAACATTAGTGAAGATGTTCGCCATGGATTACATCTGTACCTCGCACTTACCCCGGCAGGAACGGGATTCTAGAGTGAGGCTGTTAGCTCCTGTGGGTCGCTGCTGGTGGGTCTGGAAGTACGGCGTGCCTGCCATCCAAGCTGCTAAGGGAGGGGAGATTCTCTTGATTTTTTTTTTTTTTTACAAGGATGTGGCAGTATGGTCCATGAATGAGTTTGAGAAGTCAAATAATTTCCTGTTTGGCACAATCCTTCTTTGTTTGGTGGTCTTTCTACAGTAGTCCTCTGACTCCCCTCAGGGTCCCTATGTCTCTGTGCTTTTTCTGCCTTCTCTGCGCGCCACCCCCCCCCCCCCATTCTCCTCCCAGAAAGCCTTCAGGGTAGGCTTAACCAAACTTAGCAAATAAAAATATAGGCTGCCCAGTTAATTTTGAGTTTTGCTTAAGCAGTGAATAACGTTTTAGTATAACAAGCGTGTCTATTACACGAATATACTTACACCAAAAATTATTTGTTGTTTATCGGAAATTCAAATTTAACTGGTGTCCTGTATTCAATCTGGCACCCTCCTTCTGGAGCACGGTCACACTTAGGTATACATAATTGAGAAAAGCCTCATCTTTCACCCAAGGGCATGTGTATTTTTGTTATCAGTTAGGAATTTAGGTGAGAAGTAGGGAGCCTAATGTTGAAATTTCAGGCATCCATTAAGGCACTGGTTCTCGATCTTAGCTGCATATTATAATCACCTGGGGAGCTTTTAAAATCACAATGGCCAGGCCAAAACCCAGACTAATTAAATCAAAATCTCTGAGGGTGGGATCCAGGCATCAGTATTGTTTAAAGCTCCCTAGTGATTCCAAAGTACAGCCAAGATTATAAACCACTGAGCTAAGGAAGGGTTCTCAACCATGGCTGCACATCAGAACCACCTAGAGAATTAAAAAAAAAAAAAAGTACTCATGTCTGGACCCCAACCCCAGAGGTTCTGACTTAATTGGTCTGGGTGGGAGTCTGGCATCCATAATTTTTAAACCTCCCTGGGTGATAGAGAACCACTGAGTTAGAAGATGTGCAAAAGTGTGTCTTGAGGAGCAGTGGGTCATCCCAACACTCGGTAAATCACACAGGGGTGCTACTGTGCCCACATAGAAAGCTATCCGCGATGCTTGGTTTCTATGAAAAAAGGGTCCATCTTCCCCCTCCATGGCATCAAATTTGTCTATTGCTCGATATAAATCAGGGTTTTATATTTCAGCGACACTTAGGATGCCCCTGACAGTTGCCTTGAGGGGAAGAAATCAGATGTGACTGTGCAGTATTGAAAGCATTTTTTTTATTTTTATTTATTTTTATTTTTTTAAGATTTTATTTATTTATTTGACAGGGAGAGACATAGAGAGAGAGGGAACACAAGGAGGGGGAGTGGGAGAGGGAGAAGCAGGCTTCTCGCTGAGCAGGGAGCCCGACGCGGGGCTCGATCCCAGGACCCCGGGATCATGACCTGAGCCGAAGGCAGACGCTTAACGACTGAGCCACCCAGGTCCCCCGAAAGCATTTTTTTTAAAAAAAGGAGTAAATTAAACTATATCCTGCTGAGCCAGAATGGTAGATCAGGGGGTTGCCGTGAAAGAAATGATTATCAGGAGATCTGGAAAACCAAGGGGAGAAAGAGGCTAAAAAAATTGGTCAAAGGAGAGAAAAATTCCACAAAAAGATTGAGCGGGATGGGAATGAAACTATTAAGAAGCAACCAATGAACCAAATTAAGCTTAGCTTGGGAGAAGGGATTTTTTTTTTTTTTTTTTTTTGGCCACAAACCAAAACAAAACTTAAGAATTTGATATGTCTGAGTGACAAGCGGTAACTGGGAGGGACTAGCACGTCTGAGCAAAGTTGGCTGAAATCAAACTGACAAATGCTGTTGAGTAAACCAACAATGGACAGTTGATAGATATCAGCTCTGTCTCATTCGTGACCCACATTGTTACCCAATGTGGCCTTACAGCAAGACCTATTTGTTTATTTGTCATAGATTGTGTGGTCCAGAAAATGAGAACCTCTTAAAATATTAGCCCTGAGGAGAGAGTGACTAAGCTAAGAACGGTTTTGGCAGAGGTCATATGCTGGGGAGAACATAGAGCAGGTGCCAAAGCTCCGTAGGAAGAAGAGTAGGAGCAGATTCGCAGCTGGGCTAGAGTCAGGGTCTGATAGAAAATAGGAGATGCTGAGCCCCTCCGTGTGCATGCGTGTGCATATGTGTTGAGGATGATCCCAGGTGAGGGGCAGCAGGAGTTGAGAAGTAGGTAAAACAAGAAAAACTTGGAAATACACGCTAAAATTACAGAGGAAGTGGCTGGACAGCTTTCTGCTGAGTCAGAGCCTCCTTCCAGGACCCTGTGACCCTCCTCTGACAGCGTCGTACTGTGGCCTGATCCAGACTTGGATCTGCAGGTGCACCAGCCTCGGGCAGAGTCTGTAGGGACTGAGGCCACCTTGCCCAGGGCCACTGCAGAAGGAGCAGCCCCCAGGCCCATGTTTTGCACCAGGTGACCCCACACTGCCCATCTCACAGCTGATTGGGATAGGAGAGGGTATCCTACTATAAGACAGAAAGCCCTTGGGCTGGCCCCTACCTATAACTCTGTTCAGAAAAAGAGAAACAGAGCCCATCAGATTTCTCTCTTATAACAAATATATTCAGATGGTGGGAAGGGGGTGCTCAGGGTAAAGCAGGGGCAAGAGAGGCCATGGTGGGTTGTGTTTGGGGGGGGGGTTGGAAACCTCGATGACACAAAGGCAGCTGATGATTGAAAATAAAATGACGGAGATGTGCCAAGAAACGAGGAGACATGGAAAGAAAAGAGATAATGCTGACTTTGAGAGGGAGCGTAGCTGATCCCTGGAGCTGTTAATTTCTAGAGTTTTGCAGTTTGTGGTCCGGTTCCAGCCTGTGAGGATCCTTACAACAACACTCTGTCCCCTTTTCTTGTATTCTGAATGGATCTCTGTTGCCCTAACCACAAGCATCCAACGAAAACAGAAGGGCACAAAGCGGTCTGTGGTTCCCAGTGGGACAGGCTCCTAGTAAATGGACACTTGAGAAAAATCCCCCCTCTTCTCAACACCATTAGTGGGTCACCATAGTGACAGGTCTGGAGTGCCATAGCAGTGCTCTGGGCATCTTCTTGGTGCTGTTTGTTCTCTGGTTCTTTGGAGTCTCCCCCCGCCCCACACTAGCCTCCTGGCTTGTGAATATTCTACCAGCTGTCCCAGCTTTCCAACTATAGGTTGCTGTAATTTATAATCTCGCAATAATATTTTAAGCCATTGTTAATTTCAGCCCCAGTCCCAAGTAGAACACCTATCCAGATGCTCTTGAGCAGTGACTCAAATCATTGCAGAGCTAACGCTTGGGTTTCCAGGAGAAAAGAAGTTCATGTCACCTTGGGCTTACCCTTTCTGTGCCTCACATTCCTTATCTGTAAAATGGTGATCATAACCATAACTATGAAGAATTAAATGAATTCACGCATGTGAAGCATTTAGAAGAGTATCCAGCGAATATTAAACCCTTAACACACAGGAGCGATTGTGTTGCCTGCCCCCCTCTACTCTCAGGGACTTCCGTTCTTTTCGTAAAGGCACCCACCCACCCCCCTAACTTGGATCCCTGTTAGAGGTGACGGTGTCCCTTTATGGGACCTGACACCCTCATTATGCTGAGTGCCTTCTCCTTCCATTGCCAAACTTATTTTGTATATGTCTGGAAGGCACTTCATGTGCTTTTGCAGAGGAGTCCATTTTATCTTTGATTTTCTGGAAACGATACCCCACATTTGTTGACCAACCCATTTGGAATTCCAATGAGAGGGAGTTCAGGCTACTCAAAGTAGGATTATTTTAGGCAATTCTACCCTTGAGATGATCATAGACCCTCCCTTCCCCCATTTCACCTAATGGTAGACCATAAAGCATGGCCATTGTGTCAACATCGTAGCTCAGAATGAAGTGATGCTGATCCGTGTATCCTCTGGTTACTATCTGGGCTGCTAAAAAGAGCAAAAAGCTAAACATAAAATGACTAACCATGACTGATTAACATCAATGAAATAATAATGACCATTTACTATATATAACCCCCAAAACAAGGCATCCTGCTGACTGCTTTATACAAATTATTTCCTTTAGTCCTTCCACAAGTCTTTGAGGTACATATTTTCAATTTTATTTTTATTGATGGGGAAGCTAAGGCCTCAAGAGGTTCACCGACGTTTCCAAACTGAACAGTGAACAAGTGACAAAGCCAGGATCGGAACCCAGGTCTGTGTGCCTGGGAAGCCCAAGCTCTTGACTTCTGCACTGCATGGGACAGGAGAACCCAAACAGCAACTACTTGGTGGCTGTGTAGAATCTCCAGCTTACATGTGTGTGAGCCCCATTCTGAGGATCTTAGAAACCACCACAAAGAGAAAAACAGACTTTAGGAATAAACGGAGGTATGCGGAGCTCATTTGCACCTTCTTTTTTATGTCCCATTTTTAAGGATGGTGATAAACCATCAGGCAGTCTCCTTTTTTGGACAATCTGATTCTAAGCTAAGACATTATGTATATGTTTGGGAAATCCGAAAGGTTAGAGCAGAGATTTAAAAAACAAAGCAGGCCATTGATAAAATATATATATATACTTAGACACATTGCAAATGAATTTTATTTGGTTTTGAGAATTCTCTGTGAATTTCCAGAGACCCCTTTAAGTCAATGATGGTCCTCTGGAGGGTCGTGAAAGCAGGCAGGGAATCTCTTGTCTCTGCTCCCCCCACCCCTGCCCCAGTTGGTACCCCTGCTCTTGCTACACACTTTCGAGAGGGAGGGAGTGATCACATGCAGCTTAAATTTTGTTTGCAAGAGTATAGAAGAAGGAGAGGGAGATAGCTTTTTTTTTTTTTTCTAAAAGAGTGATTCTTGACATAGCTCTGTGGCTTAGTCGCCATGCTTAGTGAGATGTTCCCAGGGGACTGAACAGGGTACCCATAAGGATCGTAGTTTTCGCTGGTCCAAAACTTTTTGGTGGGGAGACTGTACGTCAAACTCTGTCCCTCCTACAGTCAGAACCGTTGCCTGCCAATCTGTCCAGCTGGTGCAGGGCTCGGCTATTTTGATATAAAAAAGGAGAGAAGATGCCTTTCTCCCTTTGCCCTCCCCTCCTCCTCCTTCCCCCCATATTGTACAAAACCATGTGGATTTGCTGAACAGGTCTGTAAAATTAATTATACTGTGAGTGCTTGGTAACCAATGAATTGTAAATTGTGCATTATTAAAACAGCATCAGAGCTCTGAGTGATCTATTATTCTTCGGGGAATGAACAAAGATAAGAGCTTTATGTGCTTTAGAGGTCTTTCTTGCCACCATGCAGCAGGCATGGAGAGGAAATATCAAGTAGCTTTGCGTTTTGTTTTGTTTTTCTGCAAGTTGAATTAAATAGAAAGAGTATCTTTTTTCCCCCCTCTCTTATTAAATTGTTACATGTGCCCTCCCAGTTCTGGGTGTAGCATCTAATATGGTAGTGGTCACGGGGTAAATGCTCTTCTGCAGTGATGGTGATAATGTGCATCCATATATGCTCATACACAAACACGGGGCCGTGTCAACCTAATGTGAGCAGGAGATGGATTGGATGACATGGCATCATAATCAAATAAATTGTGTTGATGTAGTGCTTCTCCACAGCGGCTCAGGAAGAATTCAGAGTAAACAGTAGGCCACATACAACATATCGGCTGAGGATGTGTCAGGGGTCTCTTGGCTTCAGCTGGAAAAAAAAAATCTGGAAGAAACGGTTTTTCTTGTCTCTTCCTTCTAGACACAACAGAATCACCCTTGGGGTTTGCTTGTGAGCCTCTCTTTTTACCAAACGATCTCCCCCATGCAGAATTTCTCCGTAGCTTCCTACCTGCCACGATGATTCCTTCCAGGCACTCTGCACAGTTCTCCATGGAAACTTTCTCTTTCCATAATTGACCAAGCCTGCCGTCCCTGGGAATGTAAGTGCCTGCCAGCCATGCATCACTATCCTTACAAGCAGCCATTCTAGCTAAGAGAATTAGGAACAGGTATGAGGCAAACCACACGTCATTACACACACACACACACACACACACACACACACACACACACCCTCTGCCCGCCTCCAAACATAAACGTTTATAAACCCACCATTTCGGGAGGGAATAGGATGCCTCCGAACTAGGCTGCCCCTGAATGCTGCGAAGGACCAGCATTCAGGTAATTTGTGGGGCACAGTGCAAAAACACAACGTGGGCCCCTTGATTCAACAACTGTGAAGAATTTCAAGACTGTGATAGCAGAGCATTTTCCTGAGTACAGGCCCCATACAACAGCGCAGGTCGCACACCCAGGAAGCCGACCCTCCACCAGAGGGACATTTGCCCAACGGTTGGGGGGGGGTGGGGGAGGCTTCTGTATTTTTGGTGCATTTTCATCTTCGAGTGGCTAAACTGGGCCATCAGATACTTACAGCATTTCTTCTGCCCGGGAAAAGACAGTGAGTCCTACCCCCTCTTTTCCCCACTAGGAGCCGTGGAGGGATGACGTCTCTGCGTCTCAACTTCCTGCAAAGCCTTTGGATTTCTCTGTGACCCTGCCACCTCTGGGAGGACCTCCAGCACTCACTGTCGTCCTCAAAGGACAGATGCGTGTAGCTGGGCAGGCCTACGGAATGTCTTCTTCCAGATTCTTGATCACCAAAATTGTACGCATGCCATTTCAGGGACTGAATAGACCACCCAGGAGGGGGCACTGGTCTGGGTGATAAATTTGGTTAAGATAGGAAAATGAAAAAACCCAAAACACAACAGCCTGTCTTGTAACTCAGGTACGGCTTTGTTGTTGTGGGAAATGGGTTTTTGCTTTGGCCCCTAGAAGAACACCAGCAGAGAGATTGTATTCATTAGGGGTGGGGAGGTTGAAGTACTATTCTAACAGCTCCAGACTAGCCTTTGCTGGACATCAGAACACTGGGCCAGAAGATTCCACCTGCCCCAGGACAGGGAGAAGAGGCTCCTTCAGGCGGCGGACCCTGTTGACGAGTGCAGTGTGCCCTAAAATTCAAAAGAGGGCAGCAGATAACTGAAACAGCTTGTCGCACCAGGAAGGCATGCAACCTGAGGAACGTCAGCAGGAAAATTTGCTGCTTTATCAAAATTCGCGTCATGCAAGGGTTAGCCATGCCAGAAATGTTTCCAGCACCGTGTGCTTAATGTAAAAGCAGATATTTGATTAATGGACTCCGATGAGCTTTGGTGCTGGTGAGGGCAAGCGTAGGCCTAGTGCCCACCTCAGCAGCCTCTGCCACGGATTTAGGGCTGTAAAAATCTGTAATGGCAATGTCCGGAGGTCAGGGCCCCAGGATGAGAGAAATGGCCACGCCCTGTGAGGTGGAGAGACCACCTGTGTGCTTGGTGCTTTGCTGTCCGTGCTTTTCCTGATTCTCTGAAATGAGCAGGACCCTCCCCACACAAGCATGTGCGGTCACTTCTGAACTGGTAAATTCCACAGAGTGTGAGACTCGCAGGAGGTGGGAGAAGGCAATTCTCTTTGACGTTGCTAGGGCTTCCAGAAGACAGAAAGTTCGTCATAGGGAGGACAGGCCCACTCTGGACCCCAGTCTGGAGATCGGGCTTTCGGAGAGGCTGGGGGCACATGGAATGGAAAAGAGGAGAAAATTGCTGAAGGGAAAGAGGGCTGAAGTTCTCAGTTGAAATCACAGTCTTCAACTCAATCCTGCAGAATGCAAGTAGTAGGATTTCATCCCTGGGATCACGCAGTGGACTGTTCACGATCCTATTTCCTAAAAAAAAGAGGGGTGATCCGGTGTCGATCCCAAACACAGCTTCACAGAGAAGTTCTCCTGTGTCTTTTGGCAGGGAGTAACAGTGAACAAAAAGGAAATCTTATTTTTAAAATAAACCCTGAAATGAGATTGCAAGGCTTCTGAGATCTATGAGAGTCTTCTTTTATTTGACCTGGTTTTAAGTAATTATTTCCACCCTTGATTTTTTTTTTTTTAAGCGTTTAAAAATCATTTCAATCTACCAGGAGGGCACCAAACTGCATCAGGAATCTGGAAGATGTTGCCTCTGAAAAGTTAAACTCTGTTTATTTTTAGCATGTTTGTGATTTCTAGAAAGAATTGAAGATTTTTTTTTTTTACTCCATCAACAAGTTAGACTGCTCAAATTGTGAAGAGTTTCCATTAAGACTTGAGAAAATGCACATTATCTTTTTTTTTCACCTAAAAATTAACAGCTGGTTGCATACCTGATGCCAAACAAAGGGTTTCTGAGAAACATGCCCTAAAACTTTGGGCTGATTTAATATTAAATAATTACTACGGAGCTGAGAAAATCAGCCCCTTTATAGATGCTGGTGAACAGAGGATTCTCTTTATATGTATAATAATAAAAACCAGACTTGGCAAGATGCACAGGTCTGCAGTGATTGTGCATTTCTTTGTATTCCCTAAAATAAATGAGGCAGGAGGTGATTTTTTACTGGTGTTTCACATGTCATGAATTTAGAACTGCAAATTGACGAACAAATTCAGAAGGTCCCCAGTGTCCTGCAGGATCACTAAGGACTTACGGGGCTTTTGTAGGTATCCTTGGAGCCTGCTTGTAGAATAGTCTAGAATGATCACGAGACCTTTCACTTGAAAATAACTCTAGACGAAAAGATGCATTTCTCTTTTCTAGAGCATCATCTCTAGAGCTTAAAAAAACAAAAACAAAAAAGTTTTGTTCTCTTAGGAATATAGCCCTCTTGGGAATGACTTCAGTCCTCAAATTACAAATGCAAAAAAACAAAAGGCTGTGTTTACAGATTTTTTTAAAGAGGAAACTGATCTGCAAGAAAGAAAAAAAAATACAAAATACATGCGTCGGGATAAATGGGAGCCTGATAATATAAATAACTGTATTCTCAATTGAACTTAATAAAGTTAAGGAGACAATTTGGAAGACCTGAGTTTTGCTGGCAGCTCTGTCCCTACCTCAGGTCTTTTTACAAAAGGCACATTTTTACATTTCTGAGCCTCAGTTTCCTTAGCAGTAAAATGAGGGTATTTGATTTCACTTCAAAATTCTTATTTTATGATTCACTGAAGTGTTGCAATTGACAACAACAAACTCCCAAACATTGGTCTCTCTACCTTGTAGAATTCCTCTTGGCTTTATTGACGACAGAACATAGCTACCAGAAATTATGTTAAACATATATTATAAAGGGCATATTTTGTTAAGCCATGCAGAAATGCACAAATTTTATGCTCTTTTCAACCTTAGTCTGTCTCTCACATACGACTTGGGATGCCGTGTACTGTGCCGTGTGTGATGTCTTTGGTTTCAAAATTGTTTCTCTCCTGGGAGAGTATTACGAGGATCCCGGATTACTTAGCCCTGAGTATGGGAGTAGGTAGGGTTCCTCCCCTGACTCCATCCTCAGCATCTGTCTCCATCCTGCAGCACTTAGCTATGCATTAGAACATAGACCAAAAAGCAAACAAGCATTGCACCTGACCATGTTAACAGAAAAATCAACAGCTATCAAGGCCCCCTGCTTTAATTTCCCATAATCATCTATTTTCTTCTGCCTTCTGGCCCCTGCAGTTCCTTCTTGCTCCTCAGACTCCCATCTTCCCTCAAACCGTTCATCTTCTATTAACATTTATGTCATTTATGTCTTCTGCAGGCAGAGTACCTCTGGTTTATTCTAGAGAGAAACAAATGACACAGAAGGTTGAAAATCGGGGTCTCCCAGACATGTTGGTGCATTTACGGAATTCTTTGTCCTCCACACTGAGGACCCAGGTGCACGTACACCCCTTGCTCCTTCATCCCTGTGAACCCCATTCTCATACCGTTAGAGGGAACCCATATATTTAGATCTTACAAGATGAGTAGGGGCAGGAATGAGTAAAGGAACTAAATAATACTGAATGAATGGCTCCTATACCTCCCACTGCATTAAGAGCTTTGCACGCATGATTCGCATAAAGACTCCTCTTGCTAAGTATTGTGACCCGTTATAAAAGGAAGTTTAAATGAGGCTCAGAGAGGCAAAGTACCTTCCCCAAGGGCACAAGGTAAGTGGCAGAGCTCAGAATCAAATTCCACAGATTTACTGATGTTTCCTTTTCTAGAGTTCTTATTCAATTTCTGAAGAACTGAAGCTATTCTTTCCACTCCTTTTAAATTCATAAAAAAATCATATCCAGTTTTACCAAGGAGAAAACTATTACATGAAATTAAGGCACAGTTGTACTCTATCCCAATTTTACACACTCATGGTATTTTAACATTTAATAAGCATTAAGGAGGACAGCTCAAAAGCAGGGACAATAGTTGGTGCAAGACTGGACTATTTTTCTATACCATGTTATAGGTCATCCTTTAGGATCATATGATACACTGGGGGAAATGAATTATTCTTTTCTGATTTTGTTTATCCGGAAGACTCTTTTTTTTTTTTTAAGATTTTATTTATTTATTTGACAGAGAGAGACACAGCGAGAGAGGGAACACAAGCAGGGGGAGTGGGAGAGGGAGAAGCAGGTTTCCCGCGGAGCAGGGAGCCCGATGAGGGGCTCGATCCCAGGACTCTGGGATCATGACCTGAGCCAAAGGCAGACACTTAACGACTGAGCCACCCAGGCGCCCCTCCAGAAAACTCTCTTGACCATTAAAATAATATTGCTCAGGGTGGCTCAGTCGGTTAAGTGCCTGCCTTTGGCTCAGGTCATGACCCCAGGGTCCTGGGATCAAGCCCCGCATCGCATCGGGCTCCCTGCTCAGTGGGAAGTCTGCTCCCTCTCATCTGCCTGCCACTCCCTCTGCTTGTGCTTTTTATCAAATAAATAAATAAAATCTTTAAAAAATAAATAAAATAAGATAAAACATTATTGCTCATTGCTTCCTGCACAGGCAGACCTTCTCCAGATATTTTCTAGGCCATCACATAGATGTAATGAGAGGACGTAATGATTTAGAAGGACACAGAAGAGGGTAGAAAACATCCCCCTTCTTTTGCGCCTTTCTTCAGAAAATTTAAGGTTTAGCACGATAGGTAAAGCCAAGGTTATGGTGAATATTTTGACTCAAAGAAAGACCTGGACTGAGAGGGTGGAGGCCTCAGCATCTTGATGGCAGACAAGTCTCAGGGACCACGCCACAGTCTTGTGTTTCAAGCAGCTCCCTCCTAGGCATCCCCTACCAGTACCGACTTCCTTTCTCCCACTGGATATTTTTGCCATAACCTTCTGTTGATATTATATTGACCTCTCCTCTTCACTTGGTCAGAGCTCCTGCAACATTGGAAGGCGATGTCAAAAAGCAGGAGAAATACACCACGTGTGGCCTTGTAACAACAGCAGTCCAAGCCTCTGTAACGTCGGATTATCTTACAACACTGTTTCTCAAAGTGGGGTTCCTGGGAGACTTGCCTCAGATTTGCCAGGAAAAAGCTAAAATGCAGATGCTTGCATCCTACCCTCCACCTGCTCAATCAGAATCTCAGTGGTAAGAGGAGGGATGGGTGGAAGTCAGGAATCGAAAATTAAAAAAAAAAAAATCTCTCGAGATAATGGTTCTATATCTCCAAATTATAACCAGTGTTATATAAAATATTTTCATCTATGTTACTTTCATTGTCTTTCAGGAGCCCTCTGTGTGTTCAGTAATTATTAATACACAGTCATTTTAGGGATGAGGCCATTGGAACTTGGAGAAGTGACTTGCCTGGGTGGACACAGCAGGCTGTGGAGCTCGGAGCCCGTCCTCACTCGGCACTGTCTCCTTAGAACGCGGGGAGCTCTGCTCTCACAGATGTGGGAGAATAACACAGGGTTGAAATTCTTTCATGCTTTTGGTGCTGGATCTAAACATTCATCACCAGACTCAAAGTCACATAGATTTTCTCCTATGTTTTCCTTTAGAAGTTTTACACTTTTGAACTTACATTTGGGTCTAAGATCCATTCTGAGTCAATCTCTTTGAAAGGTTCAAGGTCTTGGTCAAAGTTAAGATTTTGCGTGTAGACATCTAATCATTCCAGCATCTTCTGTAGAAAAGACTATCCCTTCTCCATGGAATGGCCTGAGCCCCTTTGTCAACATACTTTGAAATACTTGATACTTGTTATAAAAGTACATTACCAGGGCGCCTGGGGGGCGCAGTCAGTGAAGTGTCTGCCTTCGGCTCAGGTCAGGATCTCCAGGTGCTGGGATCGAGTCCCGTGTCCGGCTCCCCGCTTAGCAGGGAATCTGCTTCTCCCTTTCCTCTCCCTTTGCCCTCCCCCCATGCTTGTGTGCATGCGTGTGCTCTCTCTCTCTCTCTCAAGTAAATAAATAAAGTCTTAAAAAATAAAAAATACATTACCTCTGTTTTTTTTATTTTAAAAGGCAGCCAGATTGGTGCTATATTTAATAGTTACCTGCTTAAGATTTGAACCGCAGCTTCTTAGGACAGAACACGAGCAAGTTGTAGTTTAGAATATAGACTGAGATAAACCACCTAAGTAAGAGAAAACTGGAATAGAATCCATCAATATTGAGTTTGTGGCCGTGGATTAGAGAGAGAGAAATCAGGTTCTAGGTCTGACTCTACCACTCCACCTTTCAGGCTTCTGTCTTCTTCCCTGGAAAATGAGACACATGTTAACCAGATGTATTCCAGGTGACTAATCATCCGATTCTACTTCCAGGGCCCCAGATCACAGGAGTGGAAATGAAACTTTCGTCCCTAGAAGATTTTCCCATTCGTGCGGCAAGCCTCGCCCTTTCAGAACTGACTCATGAGGATTCATTGCATTTACTGCGGCTGATCTATCCCATGCCTCTTCCCTGGGCTAAGAGAACAGAGACCTAAGGCACATCTGCGGAGACCTGATCATACAATCTTCCTGAGTGCCCCCTGCCCGCTGCTTCCACTGCAGACCCATCCCAGCCTATACCCAAGGAGTCATCCTCCTTGCCCCATGTTTTCATCTCTGGCACTGAGGGGTCTTTGTTGACTCACCCCAACGTGGGTCAGTCATATTTCTTTCTTCGGGATACAGGATTGCTCTGCCTCTCTCCTCTCCTTCTCAGTCTCTCCTTCCAACTCTCTTGGCCCAAGGCTGACCACAGTCCCTCATGCTCAAGAACACACAGCTTATCTATTTTTCATGTTTAAGGCAGCCAAAGCCTTTTAAAAGATAATGAAAACCCCTCAACCGCAATTTTGAGTTGCAAAGAATTTGCTAGATTTGCTGGCGCAGAGAATTATAGGAATGTTCTTCTGGTACTTTGTGGTCTGGAATTCCTGGAGGGTCAGGGATCTACAGGGAACACAGACATGTGAAAATAATTACGCTATAGTGTGTGTGTTGGGGGGGTGGCTGTTTTGGGGGTGAGGAAGAGAAGCATCATATAATTTTTGCAGAAATGGTGACAGTCGAAGGATGGTGAGGAGTTTAACAGCAACCCAGACTGAGAGTGGGGGCTCAAGGGATCCAGGCAGGGGTAACACCATTTGCAAAGGAAGGGAAGCATGAAAGAGCACATCATTTTGGACGTGGACAGATTAGCCCTTACCCACAGATGGGCAAGTTAGCCGGTTTGGCTGGCTGGGCAGGTGCCCCTCCCCCAAGCCCCCATCCCGTGTTCCATGTATACCCTTCCTGAGTCTGGTTCTCTCTTCTTAACTCTCAGGAAATCAATCTTACACTGTCAAGACTAGGGAGATAAGCATGCTTTGCTGTGTAGCATGTATAGGAGAAAACCTTAGTTATGGCGGAGGCATAGAAGGTGTGCTTGAGGACAGCCAGAAGTGGAGGAGAGAAAGGACAGCTGGGCATGACATTGGAAGATCCTTACATCCAGGGCCTGGGGCAGGAAGAGGACCTTGCTTAG
This sequence comes from Mirounga leonina, assembly GCF_011800145.1. Classification (NCBI taxonomy): domain Eukaryota; kingdom Metazoa; phylum Chordata; class Mammalia; order Carnivora; family Phocidae; genus Mirounga; species Mirounga leonina. The sequence continues at coordinate 21,116,282 of NW_023270709.1, read as the reverse complement.
CCCCAGGTTCTTTTTGCATCTTACGGCGCGGCTCCGAGGAGGAGGCCACGTGCCAGGTGTGACTACGGGGATCTGAAGGGAGCATGGGGCTTGCTGTTGCTCATCCAGCATCGGCAGTGACTCCTGGGAACTTAATTGGCTGGCACCTTGGTCTTGGACTTCCTAGCCTCCGGAACTGTGAGAAATAAATATTTGTTGTTTAAGCCACCAGGTTTAGGGCTGACTGAGACAATAAGGAATGTGGAAAGAGTGGCAGGTTTTGGGGGGACACCATAAAAGCTTGTTTCAAATCTACTGTTCTTCAGTTGTAGAGAGGACCAGAAGGGAGTTAGATATAATGGTCTGAAGCTCAGCTGAGACTCGGTGTAGATAAAAGGTCAGGAAGGAATAACCGAGGGCACTCCCAAGAGACTCCCTTTGGGGGACATTCTTTATGCAAGTCCACAAATACTTTGCCAGGCCCCAGTTAGGCCCTGAAAGACAGGCAAATAAGAATCCCACAGAGCCTTCTACTTCAAGGAGTCTACCTAGTTTTAAGTACAGCCATGGACTCAGGTTCGGCATCTATGAAAAGTGTTTCTTAGAATTCTTGCTGAAATAAGGTGTCAAATTCATGTCTACAAGTTTAGGTCTGTTTCCTGGGCTTTCTGTGATTTGGACATAGAGGTACGTCCCTCTTTTTTTTTCTTTCTTTCTTTTTTTCTTCAGATTACTTATGAATTTCAACCCAATTCTAGGATATGATAAACATGACATTTGATTTACTTGTTATTTTCCGTCCTGCTTTAAGCTTAAACATAATAGGATTGACTTATAGCTGTCCAAAAAAATGAGGAGTGTATTTTTATGGAACTCTTCAATCTTAGGAATTAAAGTGGAGAGAAAATGGACGAAGGTTAACACGGTTTACTTATTTTTTTAAAGTGCAACTCCTTTTTGAAATACAGTTTTCTGTATGTTCATTAACTATTTTTAGGGAAACACACACACAGATATAAACACAACTAGAGTCTCTCAATTGACTGCCACAGTTTATGGAAGAAATAGTAAATGTTTAAGAAAATGCTTAAAATATTTAAGAAAACATTAAAAAAATTTAAGCAAATATTTAAATAAAATTTAAGAAACATTCTAAAATATGAATTTTCAGGAGAACTGTATGTGGACTCCAATATTTCCATTGGAAATTAAACTTCACAATAAGGGAAAATTTCACAGTGTGAACTGAATACACACACTTAAAGTGCTAATATACACTTTATATCATAAAAAATTGAGAAACCTTAATTTAAAGCATATAAAGATGTTTAGTTTCACCAGGAATTTACCTATTTTGCCAATCAATGCTTATGGAATTAATCCCTTAGAAAATTCCTTTCTAAAGTATGAGATTTCTTATTGGGAAAAAAATTCAGAATCAAGTGGATTGGCATAGAAAATTGGTCTTGCATCTCTTTATTTAAACATTTTAAGCTCAATTTTTCTTTAGTTACATTTTAGCTACTCGAATACAGGTAACACGTTTTGTTCTTTCCACAGAAACTGGTGTGTTTACTTTTATGGACTCAGAGGGGCTTTTCAAATTAACTTCAAATTTTTACAGCCCTTTTTTTCATATCCCATGTGTGAATTTACTGTGTAGGCTTATGAATGATGGAACTGCCTTCAGTAGCCTACTAGCGAATTGCTTTGCTTAGGTGAGTGTAGAAAACCTTTGGCAGTGTGGCTCAGGCCTGAGCTTTAGCACGTAGAGCAAGCCAGGATCCGAAGGCACTTAAACATGACACACACTTTTAAAAATCCACTGAAAATTTGAGAGCATTATCAATGAAGTAGATATGACTGCAGTTTGTCTCCCTTGAACAAATTAGTTCTCTTTTAAAGTATCGACTGGGTCAGTGCTCAAGGTAGAACTAGGTAACATTACAATCCTAACACCTTTTGGGCAATGGTTCTTCTAATTAATATAATTAATATTTTAGCAAAACATCATGGGTTGTAATTGAAAGAAATCATCTGGGTCTGAAGAATGCCTACTGAGGGCAGCCCTGTTAAGATGAACTCAGAGGTGTGTAGATTAATTTCCTGGACTTGCAAAGCAGGAAAGGGAAGGTTTTCCTTCCTTATAAGCCTGGAGGGTTTGGTGTTTGGCCCTGTTGAGACCCAAGGGCTATCTGGGCTGATTAACATATATGCAATTAAAGTGCACCAGCTAGAAAGGCAGAATCAGTTTTATTTGGCTCTGTACTACTATGAATAATTTCTTTCTCTCTACATTATTTACCTTCTGTGTACGCGTGCTTGTGGGAGGTGGTCTGGTTTCCCTGGACATCCTCCTCCTACCTTGTTTAGGATTATTGCTTCCTATCCTGGCAGACGGCAAAGAGTAGACAAGCTTTGCCTAGCATTCAAACTAGATTTTTCTTTCCGTTCATATCACCATTTTTAAGCCACATTTTTCATCACAGGGTAAGAAACACTGTAAATAATTGAGGTGATCCATCAAGAGACCCATTCTTGATAATGAAAAATTGCATAACTCAGTAGAAGTCAATTAAAACCCACAAACTTCAGACCTCTTTGCTCAGTGAAGATTTATTTTTAAAGGAGGCATTTAATACGATAGATTATGGGGGTCAAAAATTTTTAAAGTTCTAAAAATTCAGTTAGAACTTGACAATCAACATAAGATTTATACAGTATCATAGTATCATAGTTCTTTGAAACTAAAAGGTTTTTGTTTTTTATTCCTTTAACATAAAACGTCTGAGATGTACAGGATTTTATAACCAAAATTAGAAATGACATCCTACTGTGGGATACCTTTTTTTTTTCCTTTGAAGTTTTTAAATGCTTCATACTCTCTGCTTGTCCCTATACAATGAAAAGTAGGTAAACTAAGAGAGAAGACAGGACATCTCATCTGTTAAACCAAAGGTCTGAATAATCAGGACTAGATAAATGACTCGAAATGTTTTTGTTGTCTGGTTGCTTGGTTAGATCACAGCCAATATGATAGAATGTAGTATCTTATACAACTTTATATAATTAAAAAAAAAATAGTGGCAGTGTCTTTAAAGATACCCAAACTATGCAAGTGTCCAAGGGGAAAATGCCAAGTCTCTAAAAGGCAACATCCCTAACACTTTTCTTCCCTTTCGGTGGTTTTTCATGCCCCAAATCTAAAATTAACTAAGGAGCAACATCTATCTGCAGAAACAAAAATATTTAACCTTTTGTTTTAAGGTCCGTCACCTCCCACTCTATATTTAAACGGCACCTAACAGCTTAGGTAGGATTTGGCAGTCAGGCCTGGTGGATGCCTAAGTCCAACCAACAGTACACATGTGACTTGCTTCCTACTGAAATTAAACTGCCAAGGAAAAAGAAGGAATTGTCCCCTTTATTTAATAACAAAGAACACTATCGTTCGAATTCTTCAGATTTGGAATTCCGGCAGTGTTTTTCTGTTTTCCTCTTGATGTGTGATGAGAATGAATAATATCAAAAATAAAAATAAGCCTCATCTAAACAAGCAGTCCTTTGACTTTATAAGGCTCAACATCAAATATATCAAATTCTAAAAATACCAAAGACCAGTGAAATGTCAAAGCTGGGAGGATAACATGCTGGGGATAGGACAGATTCTTAAGCCTTTTGATTTATTGGAACCTACTAGTATTAACTTTGTTATGTTCATAGTTGCCACTTAAGTGGCCTATTAGGGACCACGAGATTTCATATTCATATAAATATTTGACTCTGACCTCATAAAAAGTCCCTTGGGTCTATAATACTTTTATTCTTGTATAATCGGAAACAAATCCTTTCCTTTTAAAAATCAAACAGACCACGTTACACACACAGTTGACTAACTATTTACAAAGCACCCAATTAAATCCTACTTAATTCTCTCTCACTCTAAAAATTCCATCTAACTTGGTGTGCAAAGTACTGATCACATTAAATGCATAATGTTCACAGGCCCTAATGGTCCTATCCAACCTAGAAAATATTGACTTCGTTAAAGAGAAAAGAAAATCTTAAAAAATAAGTAAAGGGTTTTGAAGAAACGAGACCAGAAATCACAGTACAAGACAGATAAATCTACTTTAATATTCACATGTAAAAGTTACACATCACAAGAGATTGGACAGTAGTTTAGCAGTAACTAACATAGCTATAGTGAAAATCATTTTTATAAAAAAATAATCTAGATGCGGTCATCAGAATTTTTGGTCTACTTAAGTTAATGTTTGAAGATCGACTTTTATCCCTGCTTGAAGGATTTGCCATTATGCCTTGTTTTTTTCTCCCACTGTTGCCTATTAATATTCTTTGGAGGAAGGAAAGCAGAAAGTGTTCATTTCCAAGAGTTTGTCCTTTGGTAGCAAGCAGAGAACATTTTTCATTTCTATGATTTAAATAATCTGTACAGACATGAAACGTAGCGACATTAAGCTTTAGTGTAAAATGAAGAATGATAAGCATTTTTTTCACTTTCATAAAACAGCAGATTTCATAAACTCCTTAAGGATCCAAGCATTTCCCCATCCCATATGCAAAACCATTCAGAATCCATTTTGACCTCAGTTAAAAAACAAAAAAGCAAACACTTACTCTTTATATATTACACTATCAAACCCTGTACTTAAAAACTGATAAAGTATATTTCTAACATGTATGTTTCAAATACAAAGATTTCAATCTAGGTTAAAGAAAACACATTTGAACGGACTCAGAACAAGTTTATTTTGTGATTAAACATCTCATGCAGTCATGCAGGACTACTAGCTATAACTATTACTTCCAAGTCTACACGACACTGCATAAAACAAAAACAAATTAAAAGCTAGGCCTAACAGAAAAGACATTCAGGATATCAAGAGCTCTGCAATGGAGCTGAAAAATAATTTTCCAAAAGAAATATTCCCATAGATTAAAAAAAAACACACACATAATATTTACAAAAAAATATTTAATTAAAAATATCTTATAATTACAGTAGTCTATTAAAGCATATACTTTCTCACACTTATAGAACATCTCTATATATACATGGTATGAAATGTCACTCAGTTATCTATACAATATGTAACATTCTTGCAGGGAAAAGAAAGTTCCCTGCCCCGTTATAATCATCTATTTTAAACAATAGATGTCAAAAAAAAAAAATATCTACAATGCTTTTATATTAGTAAAGCTTCAAAACAAAAATTGAGCTCCTTGGTCACGAAGTAGGCTTCTAAAGTTGATTTACTCTTGATCTTCTATTTATCAGTCCTGTCACACTTAAGCTTAAAAGTTTAACTGCACCTCCAAAAACACAGAAATGTACATTTCACAGCGGTTATAAATGAAGAGACAAAAGAGAATACATATGCAGAATGTTTATGAACGTGCAAAAAAAAAAAAAAAGGATGAAAGTTGTGTTTTTCTTTTCCCTCTCTCTCTCTCTCTTGGAATGACGAATGAATCGTTTCTAGGATTTGCTGATATTTTTTTTCCCCTCCTTTCCTCGGGTGGCTTTTTCTCTAACTTCTGCTCTTTCCCCCTCCCTTTCTAGTGCTCCTGGCTCGGGCTCAGGCGGCCGCACACCTGTGGAAGAGGAATGAATAGAGGGGGTGTGTGAACCTTCCCGCTGCAGACTAACTGGCGCCACCGACCAAACTCAAGACATGCTTGATCAACAACCCAAAACAAACCACCAGGTCAGACAACACCCGCAGCCCGCAGCCGGCCAGGAGGGCGGCAGGCAGCTGCTGGCCCCCGGGAAGCCCGGATTGGGGATCCACTCCCAGGCCCTGCCCGCATCCCACTTTGTGAGTGTCAGACAGCGTGGGGGGGAGGGTGGGGGGGGGGTGCGCATCGGGCAGTTTCCACGCCCGCCAGGGTGCCCCCCTCGGCGGGGAGGAAGGCAGTTAGAGCCCGCTGGTCGTGGGAGAGGCACGGGGGTGGCGTGGCGGGGACGACGGGGACAGGAGCTGCTGACCCGTCTCCATTTAGAGTGGACCCCCAATTACCGAAGCCAAGTACGGTGGCACGGACGGGGGTTGTCCCCTTCACTGGGATTCGCCCTCAGAAATGCTTAGGAGCACAGAACACTGCGGTGCCTGGCACCGGAAGCCCCTGGGGACGGGCGTCACCGGAGCGGGGAAACGCGCGCTCACCTGGACAGCGCGGCTCAGCGGCACAGAATGCTGTCGCCCTGCTTGTTCACCGCGCCGGCCTGGAACAGCAACGGAACACCAAGGCGAAGGTTAGCAGGCACAAACGTCGCACTCGGCACGGCCCTGGATTCGTTCTCGGAAACCAGGCAGGCACGCCGGCACCCCCGCCCCCGCCTGCAGCCCTGGGGGACTCCCCCAGCCCCACCCCAGGCGCAGGCTGGACTTGACAGCCCAGGATGCGCAGAGCCCCAGCCCCCCCGGCGCGTTCACCCGGACCTGCGCTCGCCGCGCGGAGCCCGCCGCTGGTGGCCCCGGGCGCCCGGAGGAGGGAGGGGGGTGCTGTCATTTCCCCGCCGCCCCTGCCCGTTGGAAGGGGAGCGCCCGCGTCCGGCCCCCCCGCCCCCGCCGCGTCCGCTCCGGGCCGGCGTCTGGCCCCTCTCACCGGGTCGGTGTTGAGCGCCGTGAGCGGGGTCCGCGGCGGCGCTGCCGGGCAGGTCCCGGCCGGGTGGTGCGGTGGCGCCGGCGGTGGCGGCTGCCTCAGCAGAGCCGGGTGCGTCTCCAGCGCCAGCTGCAGGTCCAGGATGTAGTCGATAACGTGCTGCAGGATCTCCACTTTGCTGACTTTCTTGTTGGGCGGGATGGTGGGCACCAGCCTCCGCAGGCGGCTGTAGCAGTCGTTCATATCGCACTGCAGGCACAGCGCCGGCTCGTCGGCCGCCGCCTCCGCCGCCTTGCAGCGCGCTGCCGCCGCCGCGGCCGCCGCGGCCGCCGAGCCACCCAGGCTGTGGCCGTGCTCGGCCAGGCAGCGCAGAGCCAGCTCCCCACCGCCGCAGCCCGACGGCGCCTTGCGGCCCGAGGGGCGCACCGGGCTCACCGCCTTCATCGCGCGCGCCCTGCGCCCTGCGCCCTGCGCCCTGCGCGAGCGGACCCGCTGGGGCGAGCGAGGGAGGCAGGCAGGCAAGCTCCGGGCCCCCGCCCGCGGCCGGCTCCGCTCCCCTTGCCTTCGCGCCCGGCGCGCTCGGTCCGCGCTCGGGGCACCGCGAAGCTCCCGGCGATCCCGCGCCCAAGAATTGACGGCAGGGTCGCTCCGGGTTTTGCGAGGGGATCTCTGCTCAGTGGGCGACACTCGGCCGGGACCAAAAGGCAAGAAAAATCAAGCGCAGCGGAAGGAGGGCAGCCCGCCGGGTTCCCTCGTCACTCCCTTCGGAGCTCCGACTACAGCCCGGCCGCCGCCGCCGCCGCCGCCGCCGCGCTCCCCTGCCCGGAGGCTTCCCCACCGCCAGACAGACTCTCAAGCGCGCCTCCTCTACGCTCTCGCCCCGCCAGCCGCGCAGCTGTATTTATAGAGCCGCGCGCCCCGGGGGCGGGGCCAGCACGCTGGCGGGGTCGCCGCGCGAGCCGAGCGGAGCCGGGCTGGGCGCGCGGGCGGGTGCGCGGAGGGAGGCGGCGAGGGCGGAGGCTCCGGGCGGCGCTGGGGGGCGGGGAGCCGGGCAACCCGAGCGGCCGGGTGGGCGGGGGGTCGGGAGTGGCCAGCCAATCGGGCGGACGGAGCCGCCTCAGGGAAGGACGCTCGGGCCAATGGGAAGGGCACTCCATTCCGTCAACGCCGTGGGTCGGGGTTCTGAGAAGGGAGAGCCGAGGGGGAGTCGGGCCAGGCTGGTGCGTGCCCTAGGGAGGGGGAAAGAGAGGGAGAAGTTCCTGCGAAGCACTGCGGGAATGTGCGGCTGGAATTCACTGTCCCCCGGCTTAGGCTGCTGAGGGGGCGCTGGGCCCTGCTCGAGGATCCTCGCGCGGCGACCGGGGACCCTCCGCCACCCATCACTCCAGCCCTGGGATTCCAGTGCCTTAAGAAGGACGCTGTTCAAGAAGGCACGTTCGTTCTCTTCTGTATTTTCCCTCTCCGTTTCATTACTCGCCTTTTCACAATCCCCGAAACCATAATGATGGAACGGAATGGAATGTGCAGCCGTTCCGTTTTCTTTTTTTTAAAAAAGGTTAAAGCTTAGCAAAAAAAAAAAAAAAAAAAAAAAAGGAAAAGAGTGCCGAACGCAGATATTTGGTGAAGGGACATACAAATCAAAACGTTGTAGGATTTTTCTTTCACCCATCTAGATGCACAAGTGGGCTCAAGAAATGCAATTTCCTCAAAGCATTAAATGAGGGCACGTAAATATTAAAAATGCATGGGCACGGAGTATTTAAAATTCCACCATGACATATAATATTAATCCGTTTTATGTAAAATTCATACCTGTGACTTGATGTAGGCCCTTAACGCACCGCCTCACGTGTTAAGCGTACCCCGCTTTAAATAAGATGCTAAGAATGGCCAGTCTCCTTTTGCAGCAAAGCATTAAAATTCACACTTCCAGTTCCTGGAGTCCTGCTTGGGCCACACCCTGCAGAAAAGTCTGTTCATTAAGGACGTTTCTGAGGTTACTAATAGGAAAGCTGTCCTGGAAGGGTTCAAACAACATTGCACAATGAACTTTGATAGGACCCTGTGTGTACTCTTCAAGGAAAAATTGAGCCCTTTGGTTGAGAAATGAGCATTAAGACTCTCTGGTCATTGAGGATATAAATTTTGAGTGCCTTCGCCCTGCAAACCTCCCACCTTTAGACAAGCTAAGAGAGGAGTTAACTCAGGAATTTTCTTTTGTGTACCTGATATAGATTGGTGCCTTCATTTTTATAGATCATTAAGAGAAAGAGATGTGGACCTCACCTCTTCCTGTTTACCCTCTTCAAGGAAGCTCTCCCTCCCTGCCCAGAACTGAAATACCTGCATCAGGCAGGTAGGTACTTTGTTTAGCCACGTGGGTATTTTATAACTATTAAACTACTAGCTCCCCAGAGCACATTCCTTTTTCCTGATGAAATGAGGAGTAACGATGTAATGCTGGTTTCACAGGAAGATGCAACATCCCTCCTCTCCCCTAATACTTACACATTACTATCTCTACTAATTGTTTGGGAACGAGGGACATTCTCACTTACTTACATGCATACTTAGGTGGTCTACATACACACTTATCAAGAAAAGGAGAATTGTAGGGCGCCTGGGTGGCTCAGTTGGTTAAGCGACTGCCTTCGGCTCAGGTCATGATCCTGGAGTCCCGGGATCGAGTCCCGCATCGGGCTCCCTGCTCGGCAGGGAGCCTGCTTCTGCCTCTGACCCTCCCCCCTCTCATGTGCTCTCTCTCTCTCATTCTCTCTCTCAAATAAATAAATAAAATCTTAAAAAAAAAAAAAAGAAAAAGAAAAAAAAGAAAAGGAGAATTGTAAAACCTCCAAGGAGACTTTCTTCTAACTACAGGCGTAGTTTTATATATTCTGTATATATTCTTAAATTAGAATGAATAAACACAGAGAATATTTTCGTTTTAGAGACAAAGGTGGGCCAAGGGGCACTCGAGGGCATTAAGCTACTACCGTGGAGCTTGTCATATCATCACAGATGGTAATAATAAGTGGAGATATGTACAGATGTTTCTGTTCCATTGATTTTTTTTCTTTGTTAGAGTTTAAAAGCTGCTTCAACATTTAAAACCTAAGATTATTCTCTGGCAAAATTGAACAATGCTACTATACCTGGGGCACACTCATTTCAAAACTTTACAGGTCCTGAGTTGATTCGATTTGAAATGTAAGTTTTAAATACGTGACACAAAGGAACAAACCTATCCATCTTGTTGGACTTTGCTAAATCTCAGAGAGCCGTACCCTGGGTGTGACAAGTGCCAAATGCCAGAGTTTCAGGTTTTGTTGGAGTTGCTCTGTGTGACTGGCTCAAAGTCAGAATAGCTGGGTTACTGTGGAGCCTAAGTTCAAAGGAATGTACCCTGGCCACATGATCAAGAACACCCAGGAAAAATGTGATCCCCCAAATCCTGCCAGGTTGGAAGACATTAATCAGTTAAAAGCTAGGAAAACATTATAGGATGGAAATAAAGTATCAAATCCTGTGCTTTTCGGCCTCCGAAACCTGAGAGCACCAGGGGCTAACCAATGTGTATGTTTTTGATTCTTAGACACAGTCACTTGCATGACGTCAAAGCTGAAGTCATAAAAGACTCCCAGCACTGATCGTTCAAACCGGAGTTTACTCAGCAATGACTAGATTTTGGGAAAACCTTGCAAGCTACATGATCTGTAATGCAAAGGAGAGGGAAACTCAGTTTCCCACGACTCTTCCTTTTACATCAAAATGCTTCGCTGGCACTTGTAAAAGTAAGATGGGCTAGCTAGCCAAAAGCCCTTTGCCATGAAAGTGCTAGAGGCTCCCAAAATGTTCCTTAGAGGGACCCTGGGATGAAATAGTCTTGGGAAAATTGCCAGGGAGCCCTGGTGCCCAGAGTCATGTGTACACCCTCCCTCCAGACAAAGAGTTCTGCAGCCCTTTCTTGGGATGCTTTCTAGATGCTAATCAGAGCCTTGCTGAACTGCAACACCCAGGCTCTTAGAATTCACAAGCACCCTGTGTTTACATGAAGCAAGGGTATCCAAGCATATTGTGCTATTCAGTCCAAATGCCTTTTTAGGACTTGATACTTCTTTCCCCATGGCTTGCAGGGAAGCAGTGGGTGGGCTCAGACAGATAAACAGGAGCATTCCCATGCCTTGGTGCCTCTCTAGATGTAAATGGTCACTGGAAGGAGGCACATGCATTCTTTCCAGGCACAAGGAACCAGTATGCACTCTGTTGCAGGAGCGTCCCTTGCTCCAAAAGAGTACATTGGGCAATGTGGCAGTTCATGCTCAAGGCTGCTTTATCTGGCACTGAGTGTTACAGACTTACTTGTGCTACCCATGGATTGCTGATACCAGTCCCGGAAGCACTGATAACCTTTTTGATTTGCCCAGTCTTGGGAAAGCCTTATAAGAAGGAGACGTTATATATTGAACATAGCCAAGCAGACGTGGCCAGCAAAAATGCCTACTTCAGGAATTTTGAAAGGTAAATCTGTTGAAATAAGAAGGAGCTGATGTGAAGAAGGAAGAGGTGTCCTTTGTTTTTACCTTAGGAGAGTAAGAGTGTAAGGCTTTTTTTTTTTTTTTAATGATTCTATTTGTTTATTAGAGAGAGAGAGAGCACACGAGCGGGGTGAGGGGCAGTGGTAGAAGGAGAAGCAGCCTCCCTGCTGAGAAGCACCCCCCCCCCCCCGCGCCAACATGGGACTTGACCGCAGGACCCTGGGATCATGACCCAGCCAAAGGCAGATGCTTAACCGACTGAGCCACCCAGGCACCCCAAGAATGTGGGCTTAAAAGTCAGAACGCCTCTGGGTGGCTCAGTCGGTTAGGCGTCTGCCTTTGGCTCAGGTCATGAACCCAGGGTCCTGGGATTGAGCCCCACGTTGGGCTCCCTGCTCAGTGGGGAGTCTGCTTCTCCTTCTCCCGCTGCCCCTCCCCCTGCTCATGCTCTCTCTCTCTCTCTCTCTCCCTCACTCTAATAAATAAATAAAATCTTTTTTTTTTTTTTTTAAGTCAGAATGCCTGGGCTCCAATTTTGGCTCCTTGGTTTAGTAATTTTATATCATTAAGCTGGATTTTTAAATTCCTCTGCCTTTCTTACATGAAATGAGGATAGAAATTATATCTGCTTTATAATGTGTTCATATATATATTTAAACTTATATAAAATTCTTAGAACAGTATCTGGCACTTAATGAGTGTTAAACTTTATTATTATTTTTGGCACATATTATTTCTCAGTCTGTGGCTTGTCTTCTCATTCACTTAACAATCTAGGAGAGCACAAGTTTTTAATTTTGATGATGTTCATTTTATCAATTTGTTCTTTAATGGAGCATGCTTTTGGTATATCTAAGAAATCTTTGCATAACCCAAGGTAATGAAAGTTTTCTCCTGTGTTTTCTTCTAGACATTTTATAATTTTTAGGCTGGGTTGGTTTTATGGGCACACAACGTATGCAAGCCAAACAGGGTCCCAAGCTTAGAAGGGTCTCGTTGGTTTAATGCTCTGATGTTACTATCTTGAAATTCTCAGTAATTTTTGACAAGAGGGCCCATGTTTTCATTTTGCACTGGGCCCACAAATTATGTAGCCAGTTCTGGCTTTAGGTTTTAGGTTTAGGTCTGTGATCCGTTTTGTGGTTATTTTGTATGTGGGTCAAGATATGAATTGAAGTTTCTATTTTTTGCATACGCATGTCTGATAGTTCCATCACCCTCTGTTGAAAAGACTCCTTTTTCCATTGGACTGGCTTTGCACCTTTGTCAAAAATTGGTTGTGTATATATGTATGGTTCTATTTCTGGCCTCTGAATTTTGTTTCATGGGTCTATTTGTCTGTTTTTACACCATACTGTCTTGATTACTATAGCTTTAGAGTAAGTCTTGAAATCAGGTAGTATTGATTGACTGATCCTCCAGCTTTGTTGTTCTTCATTACAAAGTTGCTTGGCTATTCTGGATATATGTTGCATTTCCATATGGATGTTAAAAGCAGTTTGTGAATGTCTTCAAAAAAGGGCCTGTATCCAAAATATATCAAGAGCATCTACCAAGAACATAAAAGATCTCTCAAACTCAATAAGAAAAGAACAAACAACCCAATTAAAATGTGGACAAAAGATCTGACCAGACAGTCCACTAAATAAAATATACAAGTGACAAATAAGCACAGGAAAGATGCTCAATATCACTCGTCATTTGGGGTATAAGTACACTTCAAAGCTACTATGAGATATCACTACACACCTGTCAGAACAGCTAAAATTAAAAAGACTAACCACACTAAATATTGGTGAGGATGCACAATACCTGGAGCTCTCCACACTGCTGGTGGGAATGTAAATTGAGAAAAACCGCTTTGGAAAACAGTTTGGCAGTTTCTTAAAACGTTAAACATACGCACGCCACATAGCATACCATAATTCTACTGCTAGGCATCTATCCAAGAGGAGTAAAATAATATATCCAAGGGCCATGAGGGGACACAAGAATGACAGGTACATTTACTATCAGTATTATGGTAATGGTAATGTCAAAATGTATCAAGTTGTGCAATATATATATCTATATATAGGTATATATATATAGTATATCACTTTATATGGTATGACAATTATATCTCCATAAAGATTTTAAAAAGTATTAATTTTTAGAATTAATATTTCGATCTCAGAAGAGCTTCTTCCATGAATCCACCAGTTTGTTCTTTAACTTCTGTAGATGGGTATTTTATCATCTCTCTCTCTCTCTCTCTCTCTTAAACTCTGTATCATAGTGCTATCCGTCAGGGATTATAGCATTAGCTGAATGCTGGTGAGATGCCCTCCAAAGAAGACATGAGACATGTATGCTTGAATATGTCAGCTGTCATGGGGATCCATTAACATAGTCAATCACCTGCTAGAAATGGGCTTTGCTAAAACCACATCCACTCCTCCCTGTTTTGTGTTGTTCTAATGTGACATGGATTTGAGGCTCTGAGGAGGACTCAACCTGATTATTGGAAATACTCTTCCCTTGTGCAGAATGAAAGCTATGCTCTGGACTCTCATCTCAGTGCTTCACCCCAGCTGCAGCATCTGCTGCCTCAGGTACCCCACATTAACAGCTGCCTGGGGGCACACACACACTGGATGGGGACGATAAGAAGCTCCATCATTCTATATTCAGGATGACTTGCCATTTCCCCTCTTTACCCTTTCTGTCTCAAGAAAATAAACAATCTAACAGGATTAAATGCATTCACTTCCAGAACAGGGAGTAAAAAATCCCAGCTGGTATCCTAGTTTTGCCTCTAAAATCCTATGGCTCAGTCTGTAGCCTCAGCTTCTTCATCTGGCAAGAGGAGGGATTTATGAGGATGGAGTGAGGAGTAGCTGCATTGAACACCCTAGGAGAAGGGCAGTAAGTAAACAATAGGAGGCAGTAGACTTGCGTATAAAAGATACTCAATGTCCCCTGAAGTCTGCACCATTATTGAAAGGGGCTTGTAATAGGTCAATGGTTATAAAGATGCCAAAGAAAACAAGTTATTGTGTTAGCTCATCATTATCCATTAGAGGAGAAATTCAAGACAAGAATATATGCATGTATGTGTGTACTATTTAAAATTCATCCTAATAGGGGCGCCTGGGTGGCTCAGTCAGTTAAGCATCCGACTCTTGATTTCGGCTCAGGTCATGACCTCCAGGATCAGGAGATCTAGCCCTGCCTTTGACTCCATGCTCAGCGGGGAGTCTACTTGAGATTCTCCCTCTCCCTCTTCCTTTGCCCCTTTCCCTGCTCTGCTCTCTCTCTCTCTCTCAAATAGATAAAATCTACAAAAACTTTCGTCCTAATAATTACTGATTTGTATCTGCTGCATCCTTTCTTTGAGCAGGCAATACCACAAGTAAAGTCACTGCTAAGATCTCTTCTAGTCACAGCACAAACTGGTGCTAACCTTCCACTGATGAAAGATTTCAGCTACATTTCCCTTTCTTGTACGGTGAATGCAAAATAATCCCCCAGTCTAGAAAAAGCACAATGAGATGTGTTTTAACTACTTAAACTAAAGAGCTAACTAAACAGTAATTTGTTTCATATCTTGGATCTGAATGCTGGACGTGAGCTGGTCACACAGTAAATCTGCCTTTGCTGAGAACTTTCCCCTTTTGTTGGTATCTAGGTCATGGTTCCTAAGAATGGATACAATGTTCAAGAAATGGTTGCAATTTTTTCCCTGAAGAGGAATTTTTGAGACCTTTTTTGCAGATCTCACACAGTTGTCATTGTCGTTGGATGGCTCATGATGTCCGTGAACTGTGTACCTGCAGTGCAAGATGGCCCTGGAAAGTAGATGAACAGCATGAAAACCCACTTGTATGAGAAATAATTAAACTCCTACATTTTTCTACTAGCAAAACACATGCAACAAAACACTAAAGGAATTCAAGATGCAGGATTAAAGGAAAAAGGGACTGAGTTAACTCTGAGCTTTATCAACATTGGTGATTGTATGTGAAAATTGTCCAGTTTAAATAAAACCATCCCTTTGGGAGGGATTATAGTTACTACTTTTCCTTGAATAGAATTAAATGATATTTCTAATCTTTAAAGACTAAAATCTTGGATGGAATATATTTTCTTAAAAGTCTATTTGACAGAATAATCTAAAACTTTGATAAAACATTAGATAATACTACTTGGTCTAAGGGAACCCTATTTACCATGTTCAAAACAACTTGTTCATTAGGTCAACATCAATGTATGATTCTCTTTGTTTGCATTATGTTCTAAAAATGGCCAAGACACATTATAAGGGAAAATAAGACAATTCCTGTGACATTGTAAACATGCTACATATATTGTCTTTGAGGCTTTGGGGAATAATTAGGTTGGAATTTTAGGATATCCAAGTAACTTGTTAAAAATGCTTTAACATTGGTCATCAACCTATTGTGCTGTCTTTATCAGGAATCTACAACTTGTACTACATAAAATGAGTTTGCCCTTTAGCAGATTATTAAGTGGGCAAGTCTGGCACCTTCCCACATTGTCCATCAACAGTCTTCCCAGAGCCGCCGACTCTTGATCTCTGGTGAACACAGTTGGAAGACTCATAAAGCTTTCTTTTTATCCAACTTCTAGGAAAAGCATCCTAATATTCCAAAGAGATATATGCTTAAAATTTCTACATTATGAATTATATAAAACCGATCTTTTCAGCCTTACTTTTAAGGCTCTCTGTCAACTGATCCTTCTCCAAAACGGTTTCGATTCAAGTCAACTCGAGTCAAGCCTACAACATATGTATTGTACATTTGTTATATGACAAGACTGCATTCAAGAAAAGTTAAATCTCTTGCCCCCATGGAACTTACTGTTGAGATGATGGCTTACACAAATTAAAAATTCATTAATGAAATACAATGCATTCTGTGCCATAATACAGGCATGTATGGGCTACTGTGGAGGCAAAAACCAAAGCCTGGGTCAAAGGAAGCTTGAAAGAGGAAGAGTGACTTGAGCTCGATCCTGAAAGATGACTTTTTCAGTGGTGAAGGCTTTCCAGGTAGTGGCAATGGCAGGAGCAGAAGCTCGGAGGAGTGAAAAGCAAGGGTCTCCCTTGTCATTCTTCCTGCCTCAGTCCAAACACTCAACATCCATTGCTTTACATTTGACTAGTACTTTTATTCCTCATCTCATCATACTCTTCCCTTCAAAACCATTTTTCACTTTCTTTTCTCCCAATCTGCAACCACCAGTTCCTTCAAAAACCATGGCTTCTGCATCCACGAAGCTATTGATCATGAATTCCCTTGCTATCATTATTTACAAGTCACTTTATTGACTTTCCATTTTATAATGAAGGATATAAAAATTGCAAGGTAATTGAGAAACTACAGAAAAACATAAAGATGAAAATAACCCACACCTAGAAATAACCACACCGTGAATATAGATATTATTTCTCGAGCAAAGATTTTTGACATGCAATGCATACTTCTTGGAAACCTAATTTTCACTTTATATGGCATGGATACATTTTCCTATCAATAGTTACTTGTCTTTGTCATCATTTTTATGGTTGCATGGTAGTCTATTATGTGGACATGCCATAACTCATTTAACAAACTATTATAAATATTTGTATTGTTTCCAACTTTTGGCTGTGTAGTCTCATCACATCTGATGCACTTCTTTTAACTCAGTATTACACAGTGGTTTGCATTTGTTGGCATGCTACTGCGCAGTTCTCTTCAAGCTGTGTCGGGATGGATCTTCAACTACCAAAACATCTTAAGGCAAGGCCAGTTCTTTTTGTTACTTTTTATGGCTTAATAAGGAGATTTATTGGGAAGTGCTCAAGTGGCTACTCAGGTGGCTCGGCACCATCTCTCAGGATGACATCCTAATGAAGAGCTGTTCAGAGGTGACCTGCAGATTTCCCACATATTCAGAGAGTGGTTGGCTTGTTGAAATGAGAAGAGGAAGTGTTGGAGCCAAGTAATGGTGGATCCACTGGAGCAGCTGACATCCCAGGAAGGTTCTGGTCTACTTAACAAAAAAAGCTCTAGAAAAGTTGCTAAGACTTTAAATTATGAATTTGCTGGAGATTTCTCAAGGGAGGGAAATGGTGGAAAGGAGATATCATGGGATAGAAAGCAGAGCATGTGGGTTGCATGAGTGAGCCCCGGAACTGTTATGGGTACCATGAGTAGGATCATGTCAGTACTTCTGCTACTGTTGGTTCTCTCTCTACTAAGGGTTCATTTCTAGGCTGAGCCTCTCAGTCCTTTCTTTCAATTCATTATTTTCTTGCTCAATCATCTCCTACAACCTGAATTTAAATGCAGTTGCAAACAATTTTGACAATGAAGTTTATGTCCTCTCTGCACACCAACTAATCATTATATTCACCCACATTGGCCCAAACCCTTTTATTCCTGGAGGCCAAACCAGTTTTCTTTTGAATTCCGTAGTCACCACCCTACTGTAATCCAATAGCAAATGATAAACTGCCTGTCCTATTGGTTAAAATGTAAACGAGGAATAAGTAAGTAGAGAAGACAATTTTTATCAAGTTTCTTTTTGGAAATTCAGGTATTCATTCATTTTATTGAACAACCAAGCACAGAACTATGTAAGTCAAGTAGGTATAAAGGTCCCCTTCAACGATATGAGTTTAGAAATGCCTATTATAACAATGTCACTAATATAATCATTTATTTGGGCAAAATTGTCTTGGGATAGAAATGTCTTTAGTATAAGGATGATTCTTTATTGTCTCAATTGTAATATGATTAATGTTTAACATGTTGATGAGACAGCAGTTTTATAATCTGGGTGGTCAGAAATCCATTATTTAATTTCTGAAAGGACATGAAATCACAAAAGCAAAGCACTCTTTTTCATCCTGTCATAGTATATTTGCTGAGCCACCAGGTTCCCGATGCATCTTTATATCTGTCCTGCTGAACTGAGGAAGTGTGGTTATCATTTCACTAAAATGGTGGTGCTAAGGTCTTTACTGCAGGCGTAACAAGAGATCTCTTCCTTCCTTCTGCCTTGGGTAACCTAAAAAAATAGAGTGTTATCTGTTCTAGGTCTTGATCAAACTTAGACTTGTTTCAAAAAATGTGAAGAAGTGTTGGCCACAGCTCTATCTCCAGATTTTAGAGGTGAGTAGGCAAGTGGAGCAGGTATGAGAGCCAGCTCCAAAGACCATTCCTAAATAGACCATCAACTTGCTTATGGGATCGTATATGGCAGAGGAGGGAAACTGGCTGAAGGTCTCCCTGTTAGTTCTCATTCCCTTGTTATGAATAAAAATCACACATCTAAATCAATATGGCTTTTCCTCTTGGATATGTAATTTTTATATTTCTACCAATGATTGTAACATGCTAACTAAGGGCTACTTATAATCAGCAGAAGAATTTGGATTAGTGATTGGGAAGTATCTGGACACTAATAGAGCAAATAATACCTCAGATCAAACTTTTCAGAGATCACATAGAAAAGAAAATGTGAGGGGTGGGGCAAGAATCCAGGTCTGACATTTAGGAAAGTAAATACAAAAAGGCAAAAAACATTAGAGATGGTATTTTGAATGAATGAGCTATTTTAATGAGAGTTGCTAGAATGTGATACAAATATTTACTAGGTAAACCCGTAGAATTTTCCCTGTATTCACATATTTAAAGCAGAATAAAATGATTTGGGTGGAAGGTTGGAGTGGAAATTATCTAGGTCCCTTCCAAATGTAAATTTCTGTGATTTCATGACATTCTTCTGTCACTGTGCATGCTATTCCTTCTTAATTTGCAATCTCCAATTAGCTTTGCAATTATAGTTTTAGTAAAATGCTTCACTGGTCTTCACTTTCTAATGCCTAACACCGCTTTAGTACAGACAGCAAAGAGCTAAACAGGTACCTTGGTGATGAAGGTACTTGACCTATGTCAATAATAGAAATATTTCATCTTGCAAGAGATTCAGCACTTATTTGAAAGCATCCTGTTTGCTTTGTGCAAGCCTTGTACATTACCATGTAGCACAAGAGTCTCATCTGTAATGTGGAAGACATTTATATTCATGTAGTGGCTGCATTTTTGAAATACAAAGTATGAATCTTTATTATCAGTTCTGATTTCCATAAGTCATCCAAGAAAACTAGTCTCATTACTCCATAGTCCAATTGCACAGATAAATCCTGGTTATCTTCCACATTTTTATTGACTTTTTTTTCAGGAAGTAGAGTGTCTATATAGTTGGAAAGGATTTGCAACAACTCACCTCATATACAACAACACATCGTTGGACTCATCTTCTAATTAAAGCAGGGAAATCATAGCCAGTTTCCCTATAAATGATGTCACCTGGAGTTCACAATTTAGGGCACTGCATGCATTCACTCTTTCATCTCTTCAAATACCAAAGGCACTTAAACCTGGGGAGGCTTGAATCCATTGTATTATCATTCATTCAATATCTACCAATTTGTATTAGGTCCTTCTATTTCTTCTGGAGATTTAAATCTTTTTAATCATAATATGTATTTTATTCTGATCAGTAAGTTCTAGAGAATTATACTCTACAAATATGGGTTACTTTAAGGATGTGGTAAGATCAATCTCTTTTTCACTATCTTAAAAATCACTGGCAAAAGTGATGGCATCGATGAAACAGTAGGGTTGAAAGATTAATGCTGGTTCCCAAATGGTGCGCATAATGATCTCCTGCATCCTTGTTTTATATCCAGATATCTGAGAACCACCCCTTACCTCATTCTGCTTCAGGTGGTTCAAATGTGGTGATTCAAGGACCACATTTCGAAAAATAACTGGTCTAGTCAACATGAGTAGAATAATAAATTAAAAAAAAACCAAACACTGTAGGGGCGCCTGGGTGGCTTAGTCGTTAAGCCTCTGCCTTCGGCTCAGGTCATGATCCCAGGGTCCTGGGATTGAGCCCCGCATCGGGCTCCCTGCTCAGCAGAAGCCTGCTTCTCCCTCTCCCACTCCCCCTGCTTGTGTTCCCTCTCTCGCTGTGTCTCTCTGTCAAATAAACAAATAAAATCTTTAAAAAAAACAAAAACAAAACAAACACTGTACATATGAGATATCCTCGAGCCTGTAGGGTAAAGGTAGGTAATTCAAGACAGAATTTTTCGAAAGTTAGATGTGCAGAAATGAATGGAAATGAATTGGGGAGGGAACAAAGTAGAGACAGAGGTCGATGATGTGACAGCACATGGTAGCTACCATCTATTGAACTGTGACTACACACTAGGCACTCTGAGATGCCTTCACATATAGATATATAATTCTCAGCATCCTCAGAGGTATCCCAAAATGAAGGACTGAGTGAAATTAGTTAGCAGTTGCAATCAACAGAGTAAATGTAGATTAACAACTTTAAAAGAGCAAAAGAAAAAAAGGTGAATCGGGCAAAAAGATTAATAATCTGTATCTATAACTATGTCAATATCCTATCTACTCATTTTCAGAGGTCTGAACACGAATCGTGTCAATATTAGTATTCCTGTGCATGCTGCATTTTCAAATTTAGAACTAAGCCAGGCATTAACCATGGGAGAGAAACTGTCAAAAAATAAATACAAAAAAACCAAGATGAGCAGGGTAAACTGGTTCTCCAAATATAGGCTCTTAGGAGTGAAAGGAGGAGTAGCATTTCCCCAGCCAAGTTTCACTTTGGAGGAGAACTCCCAGTCCAGAGTAACCACCATCGCAGCTTTGGTATTACTGTTGATTATAGCCAGCAAAAGGGAGGGTGGAGCCCTTTTCCTGACAATGAAAACGCTTCACAGAGTTTGGTGAGAAAAACATGAGCTCACTCCCTAAAGTATCTCAAAATTCAACAGAATTAGAAGTCATGAAAAACATATTACTAACTCTAGTATTTATCTTAAAACAGAAGTTACCTATAACAATATCCTTTTATAAAGCAGAACCATGTGACTTATATAATTAATAAGTTAACTGAAGATAGAATCAAAGGGCACAAAGTTTCAGTTATGCAAGATGAATAAATTCTAGAGATTTACAGATAGTAGTAAAGCATAGTGCCTATAGTTAACACTATACTGTATAATTAAAAATTTACTTAGTAAATGTTACATTAAGTATTCTTATCACACACACATAATAGTAATAAAAAAATAATCAAGAGGACAGGAGGAAACTTGGGGGTGATACATATATTTATGGGGTAGATAGTGATGATGGTTGCATGGATGTATAGTTATCACCAAACTCATCAAGTTGTTATACATTAAATATGTACAGCAAAAAAGAAAAACATCAGCTAATGGGGGGGATGTGTGATTTACAATCTGCAAGATATTCTGAAAAACCCATGCCTTTGCTTCCCAGCTCTGGAGACGTGGTAAGACCTCCACCCTAACCCGCAGTCCTGGCTATACCTGGCTTATACAATGGATAAGATAGGCTTATCTCATCCTAGTTTCCCCGTCTGTCAGTGCGATGAGAGGCTAGAACTGCTGGATCCGTAAGGTTCTGTGCAACTCCAGTACTCTATCCTTGTGATTAATTCATTAATCTGTTCGTTTGGGGTGTTGTTTTCAAAAAGAGTTAGGCTGTGAGCCATCGTGATTTACCTTCCTGAAGAATAATAGCAAGGCTGGTTTTTAAGCAATGGTCAGTGGAGAGCCCAAGGCAGCCGTGTTCACACCATTCTCTAGAACAAAAGGACAGAGGTAGGCAGGAGGCTACTTTAATAATCCAGGCTTTGACTCAGCTGATTCAGCAGAAGTGGTGAGAAGTAATTAGATATATTTTGAAACTATGGCCTATGGAATAAATGTGGATTGTCAGAAGAAAGAGAAGTGAAAAACTTCTGTAATTTTTTATCTCAACAAGTGGAAGGACAGAGTTGACATTTATTGGTGGAGAACTGCGTGTGGAGCTGGGTTGGGGCAAGAAGAGTTTAGTTCCACCCATATGAAATTGAAATGCCTGCTAAACATCCAAATTGCGATTCTGATTAGGTAACTGAATATCTAAATCTGGAGTTCAAGGGAGATGTTTGTGCTGGTGATACACATTTGGGAGTGATCATCTCCACAGGAAGGGTGTGTAAACCACGAGACTGGATACCATCATCTAGGGAGAGAGTGTCACTAGAGGGGAGGGTCCAGGGATCATGTTTTTGTATCACTTCAGTGCTCAAAGGTTGGGGAGATGAGGAAGAAGCAGAAAATAGTGCGAGGAGGATGACCAGTGAAAATATGGAAGCCAAGGGAAGAAATAGCTTCAAAGGGCAGGGAGCGCCTTAGGCAGGTTAATACGGTACAAGCTGGAAGAAACCTCACCAGGGAAAAAACCCACTAGGAATGGGAGCTGCTTTATCTACCTCATCTTCCAGTTTATCTTTTGTACCCTGGGACAGCAAGCACAGGAAAAAAGGAAGACTTTTTAATTTGATGTATTCAGACAGAGACATATCTGTTTGCATTAAAAAAAAAAAAAAAAATCTCCTGCTTCTAAATGTAGTATGCAAGGGGACCGACCGTGTACTAACTTCTTCCAAGGAGAAATTTTGTTTTTCTGTGTTTTGATGGAGTTGATGCAACTATCCAAAGAGCCTACTTTCCAACTGGAAGAAGGCATCGTAGAAGGATTTTTTTTAATCTCGAAGAAAAAGAATTCCCTCTTGTTCTTATTCATCATTACAAGGATTTCCTTGTAAATAGGATACATGAAATGAGTGTATGAGCTCTAAGAGAGTGACTGTTGATTAAAGGATACCTGGTAGGCATACCCACAGATCTCCGAGCACCGTCTGCAGCCAGCCCACATTGACCCCGAGATCTGTCATTTAGAACACCTTTTATCTGTCACTCTCCTTTCACCCCTGACTAGCCCCATCAGGTGTCTGCCAGGTGGTCCATGAGGTCACTTGTATTTTTACAATTCCCCAACTACCAGCAGGAAACAGCTCTGACTGCCACCCGGAAGCTCTGGGTGATGGGTCTGGTCTCCTCACTTGCCCATCTGCTTTGTAGGGGTCAAACGAAATTCTTCCCATTTAAGTCTTTCCCTCTTGTCCCTCCTTTATTTGATCCTTTTTGCCTGTGGATTTCAGAATCACATTTATGAACATGGTATTTTCTCATATTCTTGGAGAGAAGGCTTCTTCTTGGTGGCTTTGGGGAGAAGAGGCCCCTTTACTGGCCTGTGATCTTTGAAAGAATGAATCATTTACTAACTTTATCATTAGACTTAGATTTTCTACAATGCAGATTATGCAGCTAGTTTTGCTAATTATCTGAGTTGTCAAGTCACTGGATGTTTAAAATTCTTGGTCATCAGTTATGCAGATCGTATTTGTATAGGAACAAACCATGGGAGTAACCTGGTTAAAAGGTGCTTCCTGCTGCAGGGCGCCTGGGTGGCTCAGTTGGTTAAGCGACTGCCTTCGGCTCAGGTCATGATCCTGGAGTCCCGGGATCGAGTCCCGCATCGGGCTCCTTGCTCATCGAGGAGTCTGCTTCTCCCTCTGACCCTCTCCCTCTCATGCTCGCTCTCTCTCTCAAATAAATAAATAAAATCTTAAAAAAAAAAAAAGTGCTTCCTGCTATAGTAAGTTGTGTACTGTTTACCTGACGTTACCTAGAAACATCTGCTTATCATAACATAATTTAGCATTTCATTCTGTTTCCATAGTCACCTTAAATGCCATATAATGACAATGCACCAAATGTTTCCTTTTCCTCTTATTTATCAAATTAAGTACTCATTTTTAACAATAAAAACTAAATAATTTTTTGTCTTTTCCTCTTATTTATCAAATTAAGTACTCATTTTTAACAATAAAAACTAAATAATTTTTTGTCTTTACTTCCTGAATTTTTCACAACATGAATTCCACAACATGAAACATGAATTACTGTTACCAAAAAAGAAAAAAAAGGAAAAAAGAGAAATGCACTACCAAAGAATTTCTACTGTAAATGTTTTTATTTTTTGCTATTCTTTATTTAGTGTTATTATTGAAAGAGCATGGATTACTTCCCAGTGACATTTCTAGCTTAATGAGGGATCCTTGGAGTATCAGTTCTAGGTGAAGACAATAAGCATAAAAAATAAGATACATGTGAATTTTCCCTGAAATACAAATACAGTAGGTGATGTGAATTAAGGAATGCACTTGCTGTGATGAGTACCGGTGTTGTATGGAGTGTTGAATCACTGAATTATACACCTGAAACTAATATCACACTATATATCCACTAACTGAAATTTAAATAAAAAATACAAACAAACCAGCAAAACCAAAACAACAAAACCAACCAACCAAACAAATAAAAAAACAAATACAAATCTAAAAGCCAGTCAGTCTGGAAGGCAAAGAGAGGCACGGAAGGATGTTTATAAAGGAAGTCATCAATACCCTGCATTTTTCAGGTGCCTAAGACCGATCAGCCTGTAGGATTACCCCATGGTCAATCTTCCAGTGAATTTGATTTCTCTATATGCTCTGAACATAATTCTTCTCACACCAACTTTTTTTTTTAAAAAAATGAACTTTTTACTTGGAATAGTTTTAGGTGTACAGAAAACTCCCAAAGATAGAACAGAGGGTCCCTGTGCAACCTTTGCTGTTTCCCCAGGGGATAGCATCTTATAAAACTATGGTACATTTGTGATGAATAAGAACTTAACCTTGTTTTACTATTAACTACAGACTTCATTTGGAGTCCACTAGGTTTTTCAGTAATGTTCTTTTCCTTTTCCAGGATCCAATCCAAGATACTAAACGGTCTCTAAAACTCCCAACTGTTGAGGAAAATTAGGACCAGAGTTAGAGCTATTAAGACCTTAGACCTAAGGGATAGTAACTGAGATTTGGAATGAGGAAGAGTAAATAGAAATAGCACAGATGTAAGCCTTGGAGAAACCTTGACTTTAAGGATGTAACCATCATTATGTTTTATTTCAAGCCATTTATGTTTGTGATGTTGCTGTCAGTCATCTCGTATTTTCCTTTATTATCAGAATATAACAAGGGTTCTTTTAAGTCAAAATATTGAAAAATCTGTTTACCATGAAACACTATGGATTTAAGTGAAGGACAGTATCTCAGAGATGTAGTAGTATCATCTAAAGGAAAATGTGGTATATAATACTCTGGGATATATTTACCTTCATACATAGATAGTACCTGGTGTATTTCATCTCCTTCCAATTTATCCATTCTCCCTTGACCTAGCTACAGGAAACATCACAATGTTTCTTTGATTCATTCATTCACCCCCAACAGATATTGGGAACCTCTCTGTGCTAAGCCCTGGGCTGAGCTATATAGACCTCTGAGTCTTTTAAATGAACCCAGGTAAGATAATCAGGCTTCACAGCACAGTGGGCAGGTGCTAATAGAGGTATTCCTAGAATACTGTGCAAGAAAGCATGGAAGCCATGATGAGACAAAGGAAACTCATGCAGATGACATGGAAGCATGAGGTAGCATGGTCTTTTGAGTGTTCATGGCCTGCCTGGAACACATGGTGGGAGCTGGGACTGGATGTATGGGAGAGGGCTCAAAATGACAAAGGCCTTGGTTGTCAGCTGAGGGGTCTGAATTAATCATGAAGAGGATGGGAAACCAATGATCTGATTTTGCTTTGGAAAGGTCAGTCTAGAGAACAGAATGCTAGAGGAAAGAATTTGAGGCAGGGAAACCAGAGGGAGCTTTGGAGGAGGATGGTTTACGCAAGAAACCATAAAGACCTCCTTCCTCTTCTCTACCTGACTAACACCTAAATCATCATTTTAATGGCAGGTTGAAACGCTACTTCTTCTGAAAAGCCTTGTTTTTTTTGTTTGTTTTGTTTTGTTTTTTCCTACTCTTCAGACATACCTAATCACTCCCATAGCTATTTGTTTATAACTCCATTATCATAGTCACTCTGGAGGGTTGCAAAAATTGTTTTCTGTGTCTGTCTTCCCATTACAATGAACTTCTCTGGCCCGGGGCCTGTGTCTTATTCATCTTGGCACCTTCAGCATTTAGCACGGTGTCTGGCACAGGGTGTCTGTTCAAATATATTTGATGGATACGAGACAGAATGAATATTTGCTAGCCATGGATAGAATGCATGAGAAAGTTGACCTTTCCCCCGAAACCAAGCATTCACATCACCCAAATTAATTTTTGCAAAATTCAATGCACAAACAATTAGTTCAACTGAGGGAACAAGGAAATGAGACTCAATTAAAGAAGAAATTGTAAGTCTTTAAGCAATTGATATGGATTAGAATTGCTTGGTGATGATTGAGATAATCAAAATTTGAGAGTTAGCAAGTAAGAGAGATGTTTATGGATGCAAACTTGTTGCAGAATACATTATAAAAATGATGTTGTGTGATTACCTCAACCATAGTCTGTGGACAGAAATTTCTTTAATTCTGAGGGTTATCAATGGGAGTAAACAAATCTGTTGCTGCTGGGTGCTAATTTTCTGGGAAAAGAACTTGATTTAGCCTTTTTGGATCCCTGTTGCAAATTTATAAATAGTCGCTGGAACCAGGGGTCACAAAAGCAAGTGTCATTAGGGGACAGGCAAGTAGCAGAAATGAACAAAGGTGACTGGTGTAATAAACTAGGATGTTGGAAAGCCTTGTGAAATAGAATCATGCCTGATCCATCTCAAGGTGACAGCCCTTACCCCAATCAACAGATTGCTAACATGCAGGAAATTGGGGTCAGTTTGCTATAACTTTTTTTTTATGAGAAGTCAAATATCTCAATTTTTAATGGAAACTGTATTTTTATATTGGCGATAAATAATTAAAAAAACCCCACAATCAATACTGTATTTAAAACCACTTCCAGGAATGACAGACCAGGTTGTTTTGGACCTACTTTCCCACCAAGAGCAGCTAGAAAAGCTGGACTAAGTAATACAAAAATAAAAAATCTAAAATCATTGCAGAACCAGCAAGGCATGAAGAATTGTAAGGTCAAGATCTGACAGAGGATGAAAGTCCTTAGAGGTGAACCTGATATTTGGGTCTACTTTTCCCTAAAGGTGATTTTGAAATCTGTGGCTGAGAGGATGCAATCTGAGAAAGCTTTAGACAGATTCATGGAAGTGGGAGACCAAAAATTAGAGGTCATTGTTTGCCAAGAAGGAGGGATCTTGGTGAATACCTCAGGAAGTCAATTTGGACCCGGAAAGGCTATCCCTAGAAACAACAGTGAGCTGGAAATAGATCAATTCTCAGAGGAATATGCACATTCTCTCTGGAGGAATATAGCAGCATTAAGAGTCTCTCTACAAATTTCACATACAGTGCCTTGTAACCAGGTAAACAGGAGACAAGATGTCACCAAAATCCAGAAGAAAATAGACTAGAGAAACAGACCCACAGGTGATCCACATAATGGGGTTTTCATACACAGACATTAAAACAACCACCACTCATATTTTTTTTAAAGATTTTATTTATTTATTTGACAGAGAGAAACACAGCGAGAGAGGGAACACAAGCAGGGGGAGTGCGAGAGGGAGAAGCAGGCTTCCCGCTGAGCAGGGAGCCCGATGTGGGGCTCGATCCCAGGACCCTGGGATCATGACCTGAGCCGAAGGCATGATGCTTAACGACTGAGCCATCCAGGTGCCTCCAACCACTCATATTTTAAGAAGTTAAAAGACAAGATGAAAAATATCTACAGAAGACTGGAAACAATAATAGTGAACCACAAGAAATTTACAGAATTAAAACTATCTGAGCCATAAAAATAGATACAGGAAATCAGATTTTGAGTAATGCTCTGAACATTCTGGGTGTAGCCACTACACGCATAATGGTACCAGACTGCCCTGGCTTATGGTATATAGCAGGAAGCATTTGGCAAAAGTAATGAAATCTTTATGGACCAGAAAGGATAGCAAAGATTTTAGATCAAAAAAGATGAGGGAATTGATACAGTTCAATTAGCTTCAATAATGAGTTTAGACTTTCAATAGTCCTAACAAATATGAATGAATTTTACCAAAATCTCCAATCTAAAATCATACCTGAAACATTCTGACAGGGAAATGCAGAGGGATGGTATAGTAGGTTCCATAATCTATGGAATCAAATAGATCTAGGTTTGACACTGGGGTCTACTTCTTACTGGACTGGGGAGGGGTGACCTTGGACCAGTTACTAAACTCTCTGAATGTCACAGTCCTCATTTCTAAAATATGGGTAATTATTAATTTGTTGAAGTTGGTAAGAACATTAGAAAATGCATTAAAAAATTCCCAAACACAGTAGGCCCATAGAGTAGGCATGATATTTCACTCATAGAGTTGTTGGTACAGGTAAGGACTCCACCCACTCTTCTTTCCTCTCCATCCTTTTCCATCTCTATACGACCTAGAGCTCTTTCCACTCGGTTGCCTCTAATCACATGCATTCTTCACTCTCTCCTTTTACTCATTCCTCTTAGTGATTTTAAGAGAGAAATGGAGAATTCATCCCATGTGATTAATTAGCACATCTATCTCAGGTAATTAATTAGCATCTTCTGAGATTAATATAGTTTAATATATTACCTGGAATATATTTTAATCTATACCTGGAAGCAAGTATATTTTGAAACATCATTGATTTACATTTATTCTGAGAGTACCAAAAAATGACCTTTTTGCTTTTCTCACAGAATATCAAAAATATCCGTATGGGTTGTCTGTTCAAACTAAAAATCTATTTTTTTTTTTTTACTTGCCAAGGAGAGAGGGTTACAGCTTTATATTTGTGTGGTTGATAGCCTCCGTTGTGATAAGCAAGACAGCTTAGCTGAGTCCTGAGTCATCAGCAAGACCCCAACTGTTTCAGTAAATGCACAGAACTCTGGCAGAAAAAACACTTTTGAATTTTTTATCTGAAACCTTTATTTTTTGGCCATCTTTCCTCTCTTCTACACCTTCTTTTAAGTGTAAATGTCTACCATATTGCCATATTGAAAGACAAATATCATGAGATATGCAAAATTTAAAAATACAATGTCTATATTCCAAATTATTTTGAAATATCCCTCATAGAAGAAATGCTATTTGTGATAAGTATCATTTGCCAAGAGATTTTCACTAAACTAAAAAAACATACAAGAGAACAATTTCTATATCAAAAATATATGAGCACTTTCTATTTTCACTGTATGTACTTCAAATATTAGTACTTAGGAGAATTTTAATATGTTTGCTTCCTTTTATATGAAAAAGAAATTGAACCTTCATTCTTTACTTAAAACTATTTAGATATTTTATACCTGATCTCTATGTAGTTTCTGCCTCAATTTTAACATCTCATTATTATAAGGATGGTTTTCCTCCAGGTGAACATTGGAAAAATGGTAACATTCTTAAAGAATGGAGTTTGATTTTTTTTTTTTCTGCACTAAGATAATAGTTTGTCTTATAACATTCTTTCTAAATGTCAGGGCAAACTCTGTTGAACTGGGTAGCCCTACAAAATTGTTTTATCAACTTAAGCAAACAAAATATATTTTATAGTTTTATGTATCAGCAGAAGAAAAACATTCTCTTTGCTACCCTTTGCTACTTCCTTATTGGAAAGAAATTTTAACTCAACAGCTGTGCATTGACTAAATATTAAAACCAGGTACTGGGGTGGGGGTGGGGGGTGCCTGGGTAGCTTAGTTGGTTAAGCATCTGACTGACTCTTGATCTCAGCTCAGGTCATGATCCTAGGGTCCTGGGATGGAGCTCACGTCTGGCTCCCCACTCAGCAGGGAGTCTGCTTGTCCCTCTGCCCCTCCCCTTGCTCGTGTTCTCTCTCTCTCAAATAAATAAAAATCTTTCAAAATAAATAAATCAATAAAACCAGGCACTGGGGATATCAGCATGAATTGGTCCTGCACATATAGAATTCATGGCTGCAGGTGTTTTGGGTTCTTCCAGTGTCCTGGGAGTTTTGAAGGAGACATTTTGACAGGTTAGGGTTTTTTGGTTTTTTATGTGTTTCCTTTTTCTTCTTCTTCTCCTCCTCCTCCCCCTTCTCTTTTTCCTCCTCTTTCTCCTCCTTGTTTCTTCTTCATAAACTTCCGTTTTTAGAACACTTTTAGATTTGCAGAGACATTGGATAATATAATACAGAGATTCCATACACCCCACATACTGTTTCCTGTTGTTAACATCTTACTTTAGTAAGATATATAGAGAATTGTAATTAATGAACCAATCCTGATCATTATTCTTAACAAAAGTCTACACTTTATTCACACTTACTTAGTTTTCATCTAATACCCTGATTCTGTCCCAGGGTCCCACCCAGATTACCATATTACCTTTAGTGGCCATGTCAGGTGACACGTTCTCAGACACTTCTTGTGTTCAATGATCTTCGATAGTTTTGAGGAGTAGTTTGTTTATGCGTGGGGGGAAAAAAGACTTAATCCTAGGTTGAGGATCACACCCCCTGATTATTTGTCTAGTAGAGGCAAGACTCCCATTCAACTAGATGGTTCCCCGGTGGGGGCTGTGCAGAGTCAGTTCATTACGGCTCCTGTGCATGTCCACCGCGCCCCTCCTGGGGCTCTTCCCCCAGCCCACTCACTGGGCACCTCCCTGCCGTGGCTGTGACCCCTCTCCTGACTCTGGGCAGTAATGTTTAGCCTCTGAAAACCTTTTCCAATCTAGCTCAGTCTCTCCAGATTCCAAATATTTCTTTATGACTAAAACCCTAGTCATTTCTTTTAAGTAGCAATGACGTCCAGATTTTTATCAGCAGAAATCTTGTCCCTCCTTATTGAAGGGCAGAAAGAGCAGAGTATTCAAAAACCACAGTTGCTGGAATCTGCCTCCTGGACAGGAGAGGGGGTGTTCGTATTTCATCCTTCCAGAACTCCTAACAATTTCTAATGCAGCAAAGAAAAGACAAAACGGTTGAGAATGAATGTTCCTACTCTGCCAGACATAATCCCAATAGTAGAGTTAGCAATGTTAACATAGAGTGTGTGCAAGATGCTGGAGGAGGGAGACACTAAATCTATTGCTTAGGAAGAAGAAGAAGGGGAAGAAAGGGATCAGCAGAGACTATAAGGCTTCTCACAGGTGATAGCTGAACCAAGTCTTGGAAAACATGTGGTGGGCAGTGCCAGCATCCCAGATAGAAAAATAGCCTGAACAAAGAAAGACATGGGGGCATGGAATTGTAACATGGTATATTTAAGGAACTGCCAATAATTAGAAAGTGGTGCAGTGTAGTAGAGAGAATATCAGGGAGCGGTAAGAGATGAGATTGGAAAGGTAAGCAGAAATCGGACAGATTGGAAAGGGTGTCTTATGCCACTCTAAGGTCCAAGAATGCTGTTGAATGCTGTGACATTAGCTCACCTTGGTGGCAGAGCAGTGAGGTTTAAGACCTGGATTGGAAAGGGTTAGGATAAGAAGGTCAGGAGTTAGTGCACTCAGGCAAGAGATCTATCCACTTGGTAAAATGGTAAAAGAGCCCATTTTAAAGTCTTGACTTAAAAAGTTCTTCACTTGCTGAGACTGTGGGTTGATTAGAAGTTGGCAGTGCCAGATTTAAAACTAGGTTTATGAGACATTGAAACTTTGGCTGCCTGCAGAGATGCTTTGGTCAGAGAGAAGTCCAGGAGGCTATTTGCCCTCTAGTGGCAACCACAGAGCATTTTCTACTTTGCTAGCAGTTGGACTAGAATATACAGTAGAGAACAGATCTGCTTGGGAAGCTAGCACTCGTTCTACTTCATGAAGCTATTTGAATTAGTTCCTAGACTTGAATATCTAGCTTAATACATAAACTTAATAGGAGTTAGTTGAAAGAAAAAAAAGATGATGGTTTAATAATAAAAAATCTATCATATATATTGCTGGGTTTTATCATTCTCATTGAAAGTAATTTTCAATATTATATTTAATAGGTAAGAATGTAGCATTGTATCACAAATGATATCTTTACCTCAAATTTTTAAGTGTAATTTATTTATTTTTAATGTACAACATAAGATACGTGGAGGTAGATAAATTTCCCTGTGTATCCAAGAATCTATTTTAGACTGATCTGTTCACTTTGACTTTATTCTCGCAGCTAGAGAACTTTGGCCACCCAATTTAGCCTTATAGAATTTCCAGTTCATTTTGTTTCCTTTTTTTTCACATAAATTGTTTATATCTTTTTTAAAGATTTTATTTATTTATTTGAGAGACAGAGAGAATGAGAGAGAGAGAACACCTGAGAGGGGATAGGGTCAGAGGACGAAGCAGACTCCCTGCCGAGCAGGAAGCCCGATGCGGGACTCGATCCAGGGACTCCAGGGTCGTGACCTGAGCCGAAGGCAGTCGCTTAACCAACTGAGCCACCCAGGCGCCCAAATTGTTTATATCTAATTGAGAAAACTTTGGTATCAGTTTTTTTTAATACCAGTTTTTAATCTTTAAAATGTTCAGTCTGCGAAGTAATGTTTTCTCCTGCCTTTGCTAAAGGCACTTCGCAGAAACATCTCATTATTTATTTATAAGGGTAAGTCTTCAGAATAAGGTAACATTATCACTGGCTTACTATTGCCTCCACACACATGAATACATTCATAATTGATGGGTTGGTCTATACTAGTACTACAGCTAGAACAAACCTCAGGTCAGATCTCTGGGAGAGCAACTCATGTCATTATTTTTGTTAAGGAATACATAAGGGGCATACGTTTAAAATTATCTGAAAGGAGATGTGTGTGTTGACTGGTAGGGGGAAGAGAACTGGTGTGGGAAAGCAAAAGGAGGCACACAAGTCTAGAAGAATATTTTGAACCATGCCTCGCAAAGGAAGTGATTTGTGTTTTCTTTCTCAGTTGTCTCTCTTGTGGGGGCGGGTTAATGATTGACCACTATGTTAGCCTTTTATTCTTTCTTCCCTTTCTTGCTTTTCTTTTTTCTTTTTTTGCTGGCAGTTAGGCCCTCAAAGAAACTGGAAGTCTTTGAGAAATAGTAGGTTGAAACTGCTGTGGGAAATTCTGGCCAGATGAACATCCAATAGACAGGTGAGGTTTTCCCTGGAATGCTTCTGCCCAGGCTCCCTTCTCTTGGAGCTGAAATTATCTCATTAGGGAGTTCTCCACCATACAATGGATTACTAATAATGAGAAGGTAGAGTCACTGACATAGAAAGATATTCACCTGTGTGGCTAACGGGGGTGGGGTGGGGCGGGGTGGGGGAAGCAGGCACAAAGTACATGCATGGTATAATGCCATTTTTTTTGTAAAAAAAGAAAACTAATATGTGTATATGCGTGTATATATTTATGTATAGAAAACCGACTGGATTTGCTCTAAATGTTAATAAGCATTGTCTCAGGTTTATGGGACAGTAGATGATCTTAGTCCCCCTTTGCTCCCTTTTCTAGTTATCTGTACTTAAAAAAAATTTTTTTTTAAAAAGGATACAAAAATTTTCTTAAAACAGAAAAGATAGTTACATTGTAGGCATAAAACATTTGTTAAGTACTCATAGTTAATGTACTCATATTTATGGTTGATTTGGGTTTTAAACATTACTTAAAATCCTTAGGAACTAGAAAAAGATAAAGGTGAATACTATTCTGATTTTGGAGTGGCATGGGCTTTTTTATGTGTTAAAGCAAACAAACAAAAACCATAAAAGATCGATTGATTTTATCACATGATTTTTAAAGCCTCTATAGGTTTTTAAGTGGAAATGCTGTTTAAATAAGGATTAAAGACACATATCAAACTCAGATAAAATATTTACAATATACAAAATCAATTAAAAATGCTTAGCACAGCACCTAAACAAGGTAAGGGGGTAATAAATATAAGCTATTATTTATATTAAGAAATATAAGCTGGGCGCCTGGGTGGCTCAGTCGTTAAGCATCTGCCTTCGGCTCAGGTCATGATCCCAGGGTCCTGGGATCGAGTCCCACATCGGGCTCCCTGCTCGGCAGGAAGCCTGCTTCTCGCTCTTCCACTCCCCCTGCTTGTGTTCCTGCTCTCGCTATCTCTCTCTCTGTCAAATAAATAAATAAAATCTTTAAAAAAAAAAAAAAAGAAAGAAATATAAGCTATTTATAGCAAATCAACAAGAAAAATAGAAATTCTTCAAAATTGGACAAACTAAATGAACAAACAAGTCCCTGATCATGCGATGGCTAATAAACTTAAGAAATCAAGGTCAAACTAATAGCTATAGAAATGCATATTAATGTATATATATAATTAAATGGTATACCATATTATTTTTATATATATATATTTATACAAATGCACACCATTCTTACCTATCAAGTGAACGAAGATTTATTTTAAAAAAGATGAAAAATAGTTTCTAGTGCAGGCAAGATTTCAGAGTGAGAAAATAAAGTGGTACAAGATGATTTGTCAGTAAGTATCAAAAACCTTAAATATATTTATACCTCTTTCAACCTAGCAATCTCATGCCTATGAATTTATCTTAAGGAAACACTTGGGAATGTTAACATGTACTCTTTAAAGACCTAGTGATTTCACTTAGGAATTTACCCTACAAATAAACTCGCACAGGGGTGCCTGGGTGGCTCAGTCAGTTTAACATTTGACTCTTGATCGCAGCTCAGGTCATGGTTCCAGGTCATGAAATCGAGCTCCAATTTGGGCTCTATGCTGGGCCTGGAACCTCCTTGGGGTTCTCTCTCTCCCTCTCCCTCTACCCCTCCCACTTGCTCTCTCTCGCTAAAAAAACAAAACAAAACAAAAACAAATAAACTCATACGTGTAAAATGACACAGATACAGGGTTATTTATGTAGCTTTGTAATAAAAGAATAAACTAGGTCACTGTCAATGCAGTAGGATAAATTATGGTACTTCCAGACAACAGAATATTATGGAGGAAGAACAAAATGAAAAAGAATATGGTTGATATAAAAAGAACTCCCCCACCAGTACTTTTAAATTTAAGAAGATACAGGGGTGCCTGGGTGGCTCAGTCGTTAAGTGTCTGCCTTCGGCTCAGGTCATGGTCCCAGGGTGCTGGGATCGAGCCCCGCATTGGGCTCCCTGCTCAACGGGAAACCTGCTTCTCCCCCTCCCACTCACCCTGCTTGTCTTCCTGCTCTCGTTCTCTCTCTCTCAATCAAATAAATAAATAAAATCTTTTTTAAAAAATTTAAAAAGATAGAGAACAGTGTAAAAAAAGGAGAAAATATGAATATATTTGCATCTGCTTATACTCCCATTAAAATACTCTGGAAGGATATCTCAAAAATTAATAATAGTGACTTTTGTGGGGTATAATTGGGAAATTAGGCAAATGTAGGAAAAGAATGAGAGAGAATATTCTCTATAATTTGGTTTTTGAAAGAATTTCATAAAGTACTCATAAAATGGAACTGTAAGATCCTGTGGAAAAGCCAAGGACCTGTTAAGGGTCCAAACTGAATAAAGAGAATATCTGAAATTAACTGTGCTTATCTGTTCCTTTTTGAGTGCATGGAAAATGCTTTTCCTTCTTTGCATCCTCAGGCCTGAAAAAGTACCTGATGCATAGTAGGTACTCAGTTAATTTTAGAAGAATAAATGAGTCACTGAAGGTTTAAAAGTTAAGTTAGTCATCAAGGAAAAAGCCACAAGAACGTCTCACTTTCACAATATTTTTTTTTTCGGCAAAAAGTAAAATCATTTTTGAGAGAAGACTCAAAAGTTCCAAGGGTCGAACTAGTGATTTTAAGTACTTACCTCTTTCATCAGCTCTAATCCTAAAGATTAATCCTAAAGATTAATCCTGTTAATGTAGATTATTAAAGCAATGGTAAAATCAAATAAAATGGCTACAAGGCAAGGCACTGTCACATTATGGTACCATATAGGTTCATAAACTGGGTCTATCATTTCCATCCAATAATATGCCAAATCACTTTTCCTTTTCTTGCCAATGAGAAGTATCAGGATATGCTCACAACTAAGTCATGACAGTTAAGGAGGGGTAGAAGACATTGAGCTTAGAGAATATGCTATAAAACCTCAAAACCCACCACAAAACACACCAAGTATTAAAAGTGATCTAATGCCAGTGTAATAGTTAACACTTGGGAAATGTTCAGGGACAGAAATGAGGTCTATGAAATGAGCTGGTAACTGTGTATCAGATTAGTGATTCTCAACACTGGCTGCACATTATAATCATCTGGGGAGCTTTTAAAAATACTGATGCCAGGGCTCTACTCCCAGAGATTCTGATTAAATTCATGTGGGGTGGAGCCCAGGCATTCCTTTTTTTTTTTTTTTTTTTTTTTTAAAGCTCCTAGGGGTGATGCTGATGTGGAGTCAGGGTTGAAAATCATTGTGTTAGAATGGAGAGGGATGGAGGGAATTCTCTTATAGGACAAGATGACTTAATCAGCTGCTTCCAGCCATTTAATTTATGCACAAACAAAATTTTTCAGATTAAACCTTTCCCTTTATTTCCTAATCTCCCTAGACCAGACCTTACCCCAAAACCCACGCTTGGATTATTAAATTATTTCCTATTGGTCTGTCTCTCTTGCTTTCATTTTTCCTTCATTGTTTCCACCTTGCACCACAATACAAATGGTTTTCCTTCTATCAAGGACTTGGCTGTCTACAGAATGTATGCAATCTAAATTCTTCAGCTTGGTTTCCACCCTAAACTGTACCATCACCTAATGAAATCGTTTTGTTGCTCAGTTTCTTCATCTACACCAAATTGTTGGGACTGATAACGTCTGAGGTTCTTTTCAGCTCTGAAACTGTTAAGTTCCCTAGTTCATTGTTGTACTACCCACCCCACCAGTAAATAACCAATCTCATCTTTTGTAGTTCCCTAAAGTATTTCCTAACGGAAGTCAAACAAAATCCTCTCCACTGCCTTACTTAATTCATGCTCTTTTCCCTCCAATGGTTTTTTTTTTTAATGTTGTTTGCTCTCCTGGAAGTGTTTTCATTCCCCTCACCCTACCACATTCTCAGTCACCTGGCTCAAGTTCACCATTGGGAAATGTTAGCATTTTATCTCCATCATATTCTTACTTTAGGATTTCCTTAGTACTTTGTAGTATAGGCCCTCTTTACTCAAAGTATGGTCCATGGGCCAGCATCACTTGGATGCTTGTTACATACATCCAGAATCCCAGGCCTCACCAGAGTCTGCATTTCAACCAGATACTAGGTGATTCAATGCACATCTAACTTTGAGATGCATTGGCCTAAACTGTTATAACAGTTTATTAGCTTCTTTCTTTCTTTTTCTTTCTTTCTACCTTTTTTAAGATTTATTTATTTGAGAGAGAGAGAGAGAGAGTGCAGGGGGGAGGGGCAGAGAGAGCGAGAGGAAGAGAAAAACCTCAAGCAGATTGCCTTCTGAGCTCGGAGAGTGATCTCAGGACCCTGAGGTCATGACTTGAGCTGAAGCCAAGAGTTGGAGCCTTAACTGACTGAGCTACCCAGGCGCCCCCTTTTTGTTTTCAAGTTTCTTTTTTTTTTTTTTTTAAGATTTTATTTATTTGTGAGAGAGAGAATGAGAGACAGAGAGCATGAGAGGGAGGAGGGTCAGAGGGAGAAGCAGACCCCCGCTGAGCAGGGAGCCTGACGTGGGACTCGATCCCGGGACTCCGGGATCATGACCTGAGTTGAAGGCAGTCGCTTAACCAACTGAGCCACCCAGGCGCCCCTTCAAGTTTATTTCTTACTTGCTTAAGAAATGTTTTCAGGTCTGGGATCCTATCTTCCAACTTTAAAAATATTTAACTAAAATTTCTAATACTTTCTATTCACATAGCAGTTCACCCTGAACTGTTTTGTTGAAAGAGTAATAATCATCGTGTTTA
The DNA here is from genome assembly GCF_011800145.1 of Mirounga leonina. Taxonomy (NCBI): domain Eukaryota; kingdom Metazoa; phylum Chordata; class Mammalia; order Carnivora; family Phocidae; genus Mirounga; species Mirounga leonina. Next base: position 21,078,295 of record NW_023270709.1, on the reverse strand, counting down.
CCAAATGCAATTAGAGGAATAGTGAACTCAAAATTTAGTTTTAAAGGTTGATAAATACAATGATGGGCTTATAGAACTTCAGAGGTCTTAAGAGAACATCTCACAGGGTCACCTTCTTTTACAGACGAAGGAACGGGAGACCCAGAAAGAGAAATGACTACAGCAGGGTGGGCAGAGGTAACATCTTCTGTAATACTCAGGCACACTCTCCAGTTTACCAGTTTCAGTAACAACGCATCATCAGTGTTGGACACCGCCAAACACCAGTAAGTAAGCACCTCAAATAGATGGTTAGGAATTCAAGGGTATTCATTTTACCCGAGCCTTTACTCAGAGATCATTCGCTCTCGCATCGTAGATGATCCATCACATTTAGAGTCCTGCATCTGAGCGCACTAAATGTTGGAGATACATAAATGACCATGACGCAGTACTTGGTCTTCTGGAGGTCACGGTCTTGTAACAGACAGCAAGACAGAGGGAAAAGAAAACAAAGAAGCGCTGAAATACTGGAACCCTTTGGAGGCAGGCACTTGTCTTCTAGACCCTCCAAAGCACTGTATAGTACAGCACAGTGGAATAATGGAAGAAAGGCAATCGGCTCCAAGCCTGCATCGTGAAGTCGTTACATTTCTTTCTTCCCCGTGCAATGCTGAGCTTTTCCAAACCTCTGATTCCTTTCTAGTGATACCAGCACTAGGCAGAGCACAGAGTTAAGGCTACAGTGAATTAACTCATCAACACCTTCAACGCTCACTTTATCGACAAGGGCAAGTTTTATTTGGTTTTCCCCTTTCTGGAGCGAGTGGCACAGTCGCAGCGAGTGGAAAGCCGCCGGTCCCTAACCCCGCCAGGCCCAGCTCGCGGGCGTCCCGGCAGGGCGGAGAGCGGGGCCCGAGCGCCGAGCCAACCCCGGCGCGAGGCACAGGGAGCGCGGGGAAGGCGAGCCCGGGCCGCCCGGGCCGCCCAGGGAGGGGCGGGGCGAGGCGCAGGCGCAGGCGCCGCCCGCCCAGGCCGCGCGGCTCGCGGCGCATTCCTGCACCTCCTCCCGCGCGCCTCCCGCCTCCCCCCGACAGCTGATTCATTGGCTCGGCCGCCCAGACTGCCTGGCGCCGGCCGCGTGACGTCACCCATTCACCGAGCCCGCCTCCCCCTCCGCTGGCGCCGGCCGGGCGGTCGTCCTGACAACGCAGACGCCAGCCGGCACAATGACTTCCAGCTGGAGCGGCTCGGCCCGCCCGAGCGCTTGCTGCTCGCGCTGGGCTTAGGAGCGCGGGGGTGGGTTTCTTTCTTTCCTTCTCTCTCTCTCTTTGCAGACTCTTGCGGGTTCCCCCTGCCGGGAAGTGCACTCGCTGTGCTTTTCTAGAGCTGAGGTCCCAGTCTCCTCGGAAGCGCGCTTGCAGGCGCCCTTTCTCTGTCGCGGTCTCCCTGGGCTCTGTGCTTGCTGGGCAGCATCGCATGCTAGGCTCGGCAGACGGCTGGCGGTGGGGTTCGCCCCTTGCAGCGCTAACACCTGCAGAGTCGAGGCTCGTGCCAAAAGGCATAAAGCAAAGGAGGAAAAATTCATTGCCATAATAACGAAAATGATAAACCTCAGCTGTCTTAGGGGAGAATGTCTGAGTAGGTGTTGATTACCTCCCACAATCACAAAACAACTTTCTTTAAAAGAATTCACGCTATCCCCTATTAAAACGCGGTGGTTCTTATTTTGCTTTTAAATCGGACTTCACGATAGTTAGAAACTTAAAGTTGGGAATGAACTCTTCCAAATGGATAAATCTTTCCCAAATCTGGGAAATTGTAGTGCTGTAAATTAGAATGGAGAGTATGTGAGGATCCTATTTAGAGGGAGCTAGGGAGAAAGAACAAGGAGGAGGAGGAAAAAGAAGAGATGGAAGAGATTGGTGGTTTGGGAGTAAGGCAAATAGTTCCGCAAGCAACCCATTCCCACCGTCACTCCCTATTCCCATCCAAAAATCTTTAAACCCTGAGGGTAGGGGGGAAAGAAGACATAACTTGACCAGAGTTGGGTGGGAGGTGATTCCTTATGCCTCATTTCACTTTTTTTGGCCAAACTTCTTGCTTCAAAACAGCTGCATTTTTGGAACTAAGGGCAACCCTCCCATAGATAGGATAAATCTGCATTGTTGAAGCTGCTTATCTGCAGGATGAATGAGCCCAGAAGATGCAAACTCCCTTCCCACCTCTTCTAAAAATACCTCCAGTGAAAACAAGCACTGTGGTCCCAGATTTCAGCATATCCTTCTTTGCTTTGTTATTTAAGTTTATATATTTTGTCTAGTCCTCAAACAGATTTTAAACTCTTCGAAGGCAGAGGACTCTTTCCTAAAAACTTTAAATCTGGCCTGGCTGAATAGATGCACAGTATGTTTTGATTATGGTGTAAGGGCACAAGGCATTTAGTTGGTCAGGATGTCATTTATTGGCTCATAATAACCCTTGGATTCTATGTCTTCAACACACTTCCCAAATAGTTCATTACAAAGAGCCACCAGGCAATGGTTGACGATCATTAATAAAAATAATTAATATATTAGAATTCATGGTCAAGATAGGAAATACTTGTCATATGTTCCCCAGGGTTACAGTTGGTAGTCATCAGCAGTTTGTTAAAAAAATTTTTTTAAAAACCCTCGAACTCATTTTGTTACCCATCAAAAATGAGGACTCTGTGAAACATTAATTTTCTAAAATTGCTGCATATTTAAATGTGATTGTAATTGCTCCTTAGCATTTTAAAATTGTAACATTGATACCAAATGCTTTAGAATCCAAAGAACAGTCTATCAGGTTTGGCATTTTGTATAAAATGGTCTATAACATAATGGATAACTGATTATCCCATCCACATTATTTGGATTCAACTTAAATGCCAGGTTTCATCATTAGGGGGGGAAAAAAACCCTCAAGAGACTTAAAATAGATCGCATATTTAGTCGTCCCCTTCATTTCCCCCACTAGACTTACAGGTATGCCGCTCACTTGTAGTTTCAGGAATGGCACTAGCTGCCAGTGGTTCCTAATCCTAGCCACACTTTAGAATTAACCCATGAACTTTGAAAAAATACTGTCGGCTAGGTTCCTTCCCTAGAAATTCTTATTTACTTGATCTGGGGTGTGGCCTCAGCATCTACTTTTATTTTTTTTTTTTTAAGATTTTATTTATTTATTTGACAGAGAAAGCAAGCACAAGCAGGGGGAGCTACAGAGGGGAAGGGAGAAGCAGACTCCCCGCTGAGCAGGGAGCCTGATGCAGGGCTTGATCCCAGGACCCAGAGACCTGAAGGCAGATGCTTAATGGACTGAGCCACCCAGGTCCCCCAACATCTACTTTTTTTTTTTAAGTTTTCTTTTGAATTGTAGATTCACAGGAAGTTGGCAAGATAGTGCAGAGAGGTCCTATTTACACTTCCTTTTTTTCCACTGTCGGTTACATTTTATCTATCTATAGTACAATAATAAAAATCAGGAAATTGACTTTGTTATAAAGTGTTCCTGCAATTCTGTGTCAGCTCATCACCTGTAGATTTCTGTAACTGCTATGACAATGCAGACAGAACTATTCCAACACCACAAGATGCTTCCTCATGTCATCCCTTTATAGTCACCTCCCTCCCCACACCATCTCTAACCCCTGGCAACCACTAATCTATTCTCTATCTCTATTATTTTGTCATTTTGAGAATGTTATATAAATTCATTCTTACAAGCTTATGACCTGAGGTTTTTTTTTTCCTACTCAATGCCCTTGAAATCCACACAAGTTGCTGCATGTATTAACAGTTTATTCCTTTTTATTCCTGAGATGTCTTCCATTGTGTGGATGTACCACAGTTTGTTTAATTATCTGCCTATTGTAGGACACTGTGGTTATTTCCTTTTTGGGGACTATTAACAAATAAAGCTGCTATGAACATTCATGTATGTAAGGTTTTTGTGTGGACATAAGTTTTCATTTCTCTGGGATAAATGCCCAGGAGTGGGACTGCTGGCTCATATGGTAAGTATATGTTTAGTTTTTTAAGTAACTGCCAAACTATTTTCCAGGAATGCTGTACTATTTTACTTTCCCAACAGCAATGCCCGAGAAAGCCAGTTTCTCCCATCCTTGTCAGTACTTTTTAGTTTATTCTGATAGGTATGTAGTGATGTCTCGCTGTGGTATTATTAATTTGCATTTCCCCAGTTATTAGTGATGTTGAACACCTTTCCATGTCCTTATTTGCTGTTCACATATCCTCCTCAATGAAATGTATCCTCATGTCTTTTGCCCATGTTCTTATTAGATTGTTTGTTTTGTTACCATTGTTTTGAGAGTTCAGAAATTCTAGATGTGAGTCCTTTATCAGAAGTTTGGTTTACAAGTAGTCTGTCTTAGTCTTTTCATCCTCTTAAAAAGGTCTTTTGGAGAGCAAAGTTTTTAATTTTGATGAGATCTGATCTTTTGATTTTTCCTTTTCTAGATCATGCTTTTGGTGTTCAGCCTAAGAATTTTCCACCAACTCCTAGGTCCTGAAGGTTTTCTCCTACGTTTTCTTCTAAAAGTTTTATGGTTTTACATTTTACATGTGAGTCCATGATCCATTTTAATTTTCATATAAAGTGTGAAGTTTAGATTAAATTTCATTTTTTGCTTATGAATATCCAGTTTGTTGAAAGAGACTATCCTTTCCCCACTGAACTGCTTTTGCACCTTTGCAAAAATCAGTTGGTAGTATTTATAGGGAGTCCATTTCTGGTTTCTCTGTTTTGTTCTATAGATCAGTATATCCATCTCTCTATTAATAACCACACTATCTTGACAACTGTGGCTATTTAATAAGCCTTAAAATTGGGTAGACTGGTTCCTCTGAGGTTCCTTTGTGTGTGTGTGTGTGTGTGTGTGTATGTATATATATACACAAATAGAATATATATCTATATATTCTAGTTCCATTCCCTGTCTATACAAATTTTGGAATAATCTTATGTATATCTGCAATAAACCTTGCCTGGATTTTGATAGGTATTGTGTTTAAACTATGTATCAATTTGGGAAGAATTGATATCTTTACTATGTGAGGTCTCCCGGCTTAAGAGTGCAGTATGTGGGGCGCCTGGGTGGCTCAGTTGTTAAGCATCTGCCTTCGGCTCAGGTCATGATCCCAGGGTCCTGGGATCGAGTCCCACATCGGGCTCCCTGCTTGGCAGGAAGCCTGCTTCTCGCTCTCCCGCTCCCCCTGCTTGTGTTCCTGCTCTCGCTATCTCTCTGTCTGTCAAATAAATAAATAAAATCTTAAAAAAAAAGAAAAAAAAAGAGTGCAGTATAATATACTGCAGTATAATATATAAATAAGTCACCACTTATATAGATCTTGTTTGATTTCTTTCATTAGCATTTTGTAGTTTTCAGCATACAAGTTCTGAACATGTTTATTAGATTTATACCTAAGTGTTTCACCTTGTTGGGCAATTGCAAACATTATTGTATTTTTAATTTCTGAATTTTAATTGTATTTTTTAATTTCTGTATTTTAATTGTATTTTTAATTTCTGAACATGTGCTCGCTGCTGGTATGTAGAGATTTACTTGATTTTTGTATGTTTGATCTTGTATTCTGTGACCTTGCTATACTTACTTATTTGTTCTGGTAGGTTTTTTGTTGGTTTATTGGTTTGTTTTGGATTCTTTGGGATTTTTTTTTACATAGAGAATCATGTCATCTGCAAATAGGGGGTTTTTGTTCTTTGTTTTATTTCCTTTTCTTGCTTCATTGTACTTGCTAGAACTTCCAGTACTATGTTGAGTAGCAATGGTGAAATGATGTTAGAGGGAAGGCATTCAGTTGTTCATCATTAAGTACAGTGTTAGTTATAGGTTTATTTTTTAATTTTTTAAAATCAATTTGAGGAAATTCCCCTTATTCCTAGTTTTCTGAGAGTTTTTATCATGAATTGATATTGAATTTTGTCAAGAACTTTTTCTGCATCAGTTGGTAAGATTATGTGACTTTTCTTCTTTAGCCTGTAAACCTGATAGATTATACTGATTGATTTGCAAATCTTGAACCATCCTTGTATCCCAGGAATAAATACCACTAGGTCACGGTATATAATTCTGAGCTGACATAGTGCTAAAATCCATTTGCTAATATTTTGTCAAGGATTGCTGCATTTATATTCATAAGCGATATTAGACTATAGTCCTTTTCTTTTTCTTTCTTTCTTTTTTTCTTTTTTTTGGGGGGGGTGCTGTATTTGTCTGGTTTGGGTATCAGGATAATATTGGCTTCCTAAAATTAACTGGAAAGTGTTCTGCCTTTTCTATTGTAGGGAAGAAAGTGCATAGTAATTGGAGTTAATTCTTTTTTTTTTTAAATGTTTGGTAGAATTTTGTTATGAAACCATCTTGGCCTGGAGATTTTTTTTTTTCTCCTAGAACTTGAAAATTACACATCTAATTTCCTTAATAGGTATAGGGCTATTCATAATATCTATGTTATATTGTGGGAGTTGGGATTAGTGGTGCTTTTTGAGGAAATGGTTCATTTTACCTGAGTTGTCAAATTTATGTGTGTAGTATTCTTTTATTATTCTTTTGATGTCTACAGGATCTGTAGTGATATCAGATATTACTGTTTCATTCCTAATATTATTAATTTGTGTCCTGTCTCTTTTATCTTTGTTAGTCTTGCCAGAGATTTGTCAATTTTATTTTTTATTTTTTTCAAAGAACTATCTTTTTGTTTCACTAATTTTCTCTATTTTTCTGCTTTCAGTTTCATGGATTTCTACTCTTATCATTATTATTTCTTCCCTCTCCTTGCTTTGGGCTTATTTTACTCTTTCTTTTCTAGGTTCTTGAGATATGATCTTGGATTTTTGAGAATTTTCCTGCCTTCTAATATGTTTTCAGTACTAAAAGTTTTCCTCTCAGCACTGTTCTTGCTGCTTCCCATAAATTTTTAGTATGTTATATTTTCACTTTCACTCAGTTCAGTGTGTTTTTCGATTCTCGTTGAGACTTCCTCTGACCCTTGGGTTATTTAGAAGGCTGTTGTTTAGTTTCCAAGTGGTTTATTTTCCTGTTATCTTTCTGCTAATGATGTCTAGTTTGACTTCATTCTTATCAAAGAATACACTCTGTGTGATTTAATTCTTTTAAATTCCTTGAGGTTTGTTTCACAGCCCAGAATCTGATCTAGCCTCATGTATGTTCTGTGGTTACTTGAAAGAATGTTGCTCTTCTTGGGCAGAGTGTCAATTAGCTTCTGTTGGAAGATGGTGTTGTTGAGTTCGTTTACACCTTTACTGATTTTCTGTCTAATTGTTCAATCAGTGGTTGAGAGAGGAGTGTTGAAGTCCCAAATATAATTGTGCATTTGCCTATATCAATTTTTGTTGACATATTTTGCAACTCTGTTATTTGGTGCATGCCATTTAGAATCTCCATGTCTTCTTGATAAATCAACCCTTTTATTATTATGTGATGTCCTATCCTTCTCTGTCCCTTACGATTTTTCCTCCTTGAATTCTATTTTTTCTAATGTTAATATAGCCAGTTTTTTACTCATTTTTGATTAATGCTTGCATGGTATATCTTTTTCCATCCTTACTTTCATCCTACCTGTATCAGTATATTTGAAGTGAGCTTCTTGTAAACAGCATATTGTTGGGTCATCTCTTTTATTTTTTATCCTTTCTGTTGATCTTGTTTCCTTACTTGGTGTATTTAGACCATTTACATTAAATGTAATTATTGACATACTATGACAAGTCTGCAATCTTATTTTTATTTTACGTTTGTTCTCTCATTTATCTGCATTCTTTTTCTTGCTTTCCCGCAGGATACTTGAGCTTTAAAAAATGCCAATTTGATTTATGTATAGCGTTTTTGAGTTTATTTCTTTGAATAGCATTTTTAGTGGTTGCTCTAGAATTGCATTGTATATACATAACACAGTCTCCTGGTATTAACAGTTAACCAATTCAAGTGATATGCTGAAATTTCTTGTATATCTTTTTACCTTCCTCCACTTGCAATATAATTTCTTAAGTATTTCCTGTATACATTTAGAACTGCATAAGATAGTGTTATAATTTTTGCCTCAATAGTCAAATATTATTTATAAAACTCAAGTGCACTTATCCATATTTTTATGCATTTATCCATATTTTTATTATTTCTGTTGTTTTTTCTTCCTTCCTGACATTCCAAGATACCTTCTTTTATCATTTCCTTTCTGTTTAGAAAATTCTTTAGCCATTACTTTAGGGTTGGTCTGCTGTGACAAATGATCTTAGTTTACCTTCATCTGAGAATGCCTGGATTTACCCTTCATTCCTGAAGGGTATTTTTGGTGAATATAAAATTCTGCGTTTGACAGTTCTTTTCTTTCAAGACTTGAAAAATATTGTACCACTTCCTTCTGGCCTCCATGGTTCTGCATGAAAAATCTGCTGTCATTTTGGTTATTTTTCCTCTGTAAATAAGATATTGTTTTTTCCTTGACATTTTAAAGATTTATTTTTTTTCCTTAGTTTTCAGAAGTTTGTCCATAATGGGCCTTGGTGTGGATTTCCTTGGGTTTATCCCTCTTGTCGTCCACTTACCTTTATGAATCTGTTAGTTTTTGCCTTTTGCCAAGTTGGGGGATTTTTCAGCCATTATTTTTTTTAAATACATTTTCAGCTACATCCTCTTTCTATTCTCCTTCCTGGTCTCCAAGGATGTGAATGTTAGATGTCTTGTTATTGTACTACCAGTCTCTGAGGCTCAACTCATTCTTAAAAAGTCTATTTTCTATCCTCCAGATTGGGTAATTTGTGTTATTATGTTCAAAATCATTGATTCTTTTGTCCCTTCATTCTGCTGTTGAGGTCATACACTGGACTTTTTGTTTTGTTTTGTTTCGTTTTTTGTTACTGTATTTTCCATTTCTACAATACTCTTTTGGTTCTTTTTTATATCTTTGTTATCTTTGCTGAGACTTCCTATTTTATTTGTTTCAAGCATGTTCGTAATTGCTCACTAGAACATTTTTTGATGGCTACTTCAAAATCTGTGGTCAATAACTTCAACAGCTTTGTCATCACTGTTGGTGTCTATCAATTTTCTTTTCTCATTCAAGTTGAGATTTTCCTGATTCCTTTTTTTTTTTAAAGATTTTATTTATTTATTTGACAGAGAGAGACACAGCGAGAGAGGGAACACAAGCAGGGGGAGTGGGAGAGGGAGAAGCAGGCCTCCCACGGAGCAGGGAGCCCGATGCGGGGCTCAATCCCAGGACCCTGGGATCATGACCTGAGCCGAAGGCAGACGCTTAATGACTGAGCCACCCAGGTGCCCGATTTTTCTGATTCTTGTTATGAAGAGAGATTTTCTATTGAAACTTAGATGTTTGGGGTATTATGTTGAGACTCTGGATCTTACTTAGAACTTCTGTGTTTGAAGGACTCTAACACAGATCTGGCAGAGGACGTAGTGTTGAGGGAGAGGGAGAAAGGTGCTGCCTTGTTGCTGTCTGGTGGAAATCCATGCCTCTGTTGACATCTGAAAGGAGTGGGCCTTTCATTGGGACTTCTGGCTCCCCACTAGGCCTCTGTTGGGCATGAGGGCTTCATTACTGTTCCCCACATGGCTTCCACTGACATTGTAGACTTGGGGTGGTCTTGTTATTGCTGAGTGATGGTGAAAGTCCTGACCCTCCAGTAAGCCTTCTCTGACACCTCTCCAGTGGGGAAGGAAGGAAAACTTTATTACTTCTGAGTGGAGTGCATGTCCTGGCTCCTCACACAGTTTCAATGGACACCACTGGGGAGTCCCCCTGTTGCCTTGTGGGGATGAGAGTCTTGGCTCTCTATGTTCCTTCTATGACACCACTCAGGTAAGAGTGTTGGGGTACCTGGCAAGGGGAGAAGTCTAGGCTTCCACTCAGTTTTTGCTGGTGGGGATGAGGATGGAGCCACAGCTTTCTCTGTGGTATTTGGAGTAAGCATTTTCTGTCTGGCTACAATGCCCCCTTGTCCTCTGCCTAGAGAGAGCAGGCTTTTGTTGAGGTTTTTTTTGGTCTGTGCTTTCTGACATTTCTGGATTGCCAGCTTTCTAGCACTTCATCTGGGATATTTGAGGCAAAAAGAAAGCCCAGGGAATGTACTGCATATTGTTCCTTAGGTGCCAACTTCCCTAGCTCGTTTGCCTGTTTTTCTTTGCCTTGTCTTAAGTCTTCTTGTGTTTATTTATTTATTTTTTTACGTAATGCCTAGAGATTTTAGTTGTACTTAGTGGGAGTAATACAGAGAAGTGCTTCTAGTCCATCTTTCTGGAAACAGAAAATCCAGTGTTTTCTAAAAGCAGCATAGGTGATTCTAAAAAAATATAGTCAGAGTTGAGAACCACTGAGCTATGCCTATCTGTTTAACATTGTAGATTATGAAGGGGTCTCAGTTTCTATTTCTGTTAGGGTTGGGACTATTTTCAAATAATTCTAACATAAGTGGATTTTTCTCTTGGCCAGCATTGAAAATACTTTCAAGGAGGGAACAACACCTTATTCTTTGGAAGGCAGCTGAGCCTGGTGGCATGGGTAAGACTTTTGGAAGCAGAGTAGCTATATTATAATGAGATTTTTGGCAAGCTTTTTAGCTTTTTAAAAGTCAGTAAAAATTAATTCACCATATTTTTGTGATTAAATATGCTATATGTGAAAGATATATCACAGAGCAAGACCAACATGTATGTTTAAATATTAGATAGTTCTTCCCTTGGTCATGCTCAATATAGTACTTGTATATAGTGATTATAGAAGCTAAATACTTGGGGCTGGGTTCTTGAATCAGAGGACTTACCCTGGAAGCCTTTTAACCTCAGACTCAGTAATAGCCAGAAAAATATTTCTGGGGAAGATACCATTGTAAAAATAGAAATGTGGATTTTTAAAATGTTTTTTATTTTTTATTGATCCAAGACAGAAGGTAATTAAAGGACTGGGAGAACAGTTAGAGGTGAAGGGCAGAAGTTTCATTAAGTAAAATTCTTCCTACTTCACTTTACTTTCCCATTCTCTTTGGAGAGTTCCTTTTCTTTACGTGTTTCTTAAATGTTGATGTAATTTGAGGTTTTGCCCTCCTCTTCGTTTGTGTACTGACTCTGGATAATCTTGTCCAATTCAAAGTAGTCTGAAAAAGCTAGAATATCCTAATTTACGTCTTCAGCTTAAATCTCTCCCTTAAGCTCTAGACTCATGTAGTGGGTCTCTGATTATCCTGGATGTCTCTCTTTGAATGTATCACTGGCTTTTCAATCTCAACATGTCCAGATACCCCCACTCATCTGTGTTCTCTGTCTCATTAAACAGCACCTCCATTAATTCAGATACTCAGGCCAGAAACTCAGGTATCATCTTTTTAGGCGACAAGCAACTCCTATTGATTTTTCCTTCGGGAATTCCTCAAAACTTATAGAGCACTAAGGGAAGGAATGTTGGAAGGATGCCAAAATATGGCAGCGAGGAGGTAAAATAACCTCCTCAGTTTCAAAACTCATATCCCCTTACCATCTGTCTACATAATGGGGCACCTGATAGAATTGTTAGTATTGTTCTTAGCATCTAGACCAGTAAGTTACTGCTAGTATTTGCATTTTTAGTTTCATATTCTTTGTAGAACTCCATATCCTCATATACCATCTTTGGTTTTTTGTTTCTCCTTTCAACTTTATGGTAATCACTGTAATAAGTGGAGCTCTTATTTCTCTCCCATCACTCATTGTATTAGTTGGGGTGTAGGTTATGTTAAAGTAAAATCTTAGTTGCTTAGAGATACAAAGATTTATTTCTTGCTTCTGCTAAATGTCCATGATGTGTTGGCTAAAGACACTGCTCTGTGTCTTTTTTTTCCAAGTCTTTTTCTTCTAAATGTGAATAAGGCTGATGGAGCCTCTACCCTCTGGAGGGTTGTCTGTTGCTGTGCCACAAGGAAGTGGGAAAGCAGATATATCTTACGTCTCTCTGAAAGGTTTCTGCTTAGCAGTGATATGCCTCTATTGAGCTCATCTTCTAATGACCAAAGCATGTCACGTTACCATGCCCAACTTCAAGTAGGTTGGGAAGTGTAGTTTTACTATATGCCAAGAAAATGGAAAACTGGAATAGCTGGTGAACATCTCAAATGACTCACTCAAGGCTCTTCTGCTGGCAATTCTCCCTCTCTTTCTTTCTGCTTCATTTCCCTCTCCCTCCTTCCCTCCTACGGTCTCATACTCTCTCCCCCACTTCCTTCCTTCTTTCTTCCCTTCCTTCCTTCCTTTGACCTTTGGCACATAACTAGAAAAACGTTCCTGGGAATTCTGCAAAAATGGGAAGCTAAGCATTCAGTACTACAGGATGGTTACAAGTATTGAAAAAAATTGATTTGCTAATACATTGCATTCTAACTGCCTAGCTAGTGGTTCTAAGTGCAGGCTGACTATGCACAGTGATCTAAAGTAGCACTGATAATAGAATCAGGGCCTAAAGAGACTGCAGGCAAATTAGACTTTTAGCAAAGACCCAAAGTGCATCTCTTTGCCCTTATCCTATAGCTCCAGGGCATGGATGTCGTTGTCACTTGCATGAATCACCATGGCAATTGATGAATGTAAAAATTCAGTGTATATTTTTCCCTTGAGTGTTTTAAAATGTTTGGTTCTGAAGAATACCTTTTCCCCTCCATGTCTATTCTGTCTTTGTCTCTCTCTCTGTCTGTGTTTTTCTATTAAATCTAGGGAATAAGAAAGCATTTTCCCTTTTCTGTAATTTAAAAGCTTTTTAGCAGGTTCAATATATACAAAAACATCTGAAAACTGACTCCTGACAAAACAGAACTCCGTAGTTACACTCATTATATAGGCATTTACGTCAAACTGATTGCTTTCATCTTTCCTTATTGGTATGCTCACATTCACTGCTAGGACTATGTCTCCAGCAGGGAGAATGTATCACAACTGATGGCCAGTTTTATACTGTAATGAGGAAGACCTGTTAGATATGAACTGGGGTACCAACCGCATCATAGACCACTTGCTAGCATTAAACCAATGCTAAGAGTTAAGCAGCATGATAGAAAGGAAATCCAATCTATTAATACATGTCAATGGTAAATATCTATCTATCTATCATCTATCTATCATCTCTCTATTTATCTGTACATATATGTATGTGTGTGTGTATTTTTTTTTCTCACCTTGCCCCCGTGTCCCCACATCCACGTATCTTCATGGAGTGCTCCCAATTATTGGCTGTCAGCACCAAGTCGCATTCATGTCCCTTAGACTCTGGGCAGGGAGGGATCCCAACCCACTGTGCTTGGACTCAGCAGAAAGTTATCCTACAACCATGTATTAAAAAAAGAAATAACCTTACAGTCATTTGAAACAAATGTCAATTATTACTTTTAAAAAGCTACCTGCTTTCAATTAAGCAGGAAATTATCTAAGAAGCCACTTAATTTGCTTTGGTCTGTAATCCCACAACTGCTTTATGCTGAGTGGAGCATGAAATTAAATATGTAACAACTCTCCTAATGGTTATGTTTCAGAATGCCAGCATTTTAGAATCTTAGGTATTCTGAGTGGTAACAAATACAAAATCAAAGAATATGAGAAATGATTTTGAGAAAAAAATAGAAAGTATTAATGTCCTCTATATATTTGCATATAGATGATACGTGTTTTAAAACTGTAAAGTTTTAAAGAATATATTTCTATTAATTTTTGCATACAGGAAGGGTAGCCATTCCTGTATGGACAAAAAAATATCTCTGACTTACAATAAGATACCACTTTCTTCTCCCCATGGAAATTCTTACTATTTTCTTGGGTCCAAATATAAAGTAGATTATGTAGGGATAGATTAAAAGAGAAGGTCATAATGAATTTTTACCATTTGCTGAAGAAATGCTAATACTAATCCCCTGTTCAAGGTATTCATCTTTGTTAAGAGCCAAGAATACAGACTGTTTGCAAGGGAGAAACTGTTTATACAGACATATAAGGGCACTAGTTTATGCAGGAAATTTTAGAAGCATTTCTAAAATGACACTTCAATCAGTACTAACAATGTTGTAAATGCTAGATGGTTCTCAGAGCCTCTTATTTATTTAAAAGATTTTTTTACAACTTTAAAACTATTTTTATACTAGATAAATCTTTTCAAACACTAATCATATTACAAGTAAACATTTTAAAAATCTCTGTATAAATGCGGATAAAAGCATACTTGTTCTTCTGCAGTTTGTATTCCAAACCAACTCTTTTCTTTCCCTTTTTTTTTTTTTTAAACTAGGTTAGTCATTCTGCCATTTTACCAGGAAATTTCAACAAACATATAGAAGAATTTGACTGGATATCTCTTCCCCTCATGGGTGAAGCAAGGCAAGTTTGAGCTGAGATTGCATGCGTGGTCCTAAAGTTGCTCTGATAATGAATTTTTATTATTTCATTCTCAAGATGCTTAATATTCTAGTTTCAACCCCCCCCCAATCTATCTATACTTGGTGATATTGTTAAAAATGGCATCCAGTTTTAGAAAACTATTATCTATAAAAACTCTCTGAGACGCTACGAAAAAGAGATCGTGGCGATTTATGGGGTTTGGGCTGTTGTTCTGGAACCAAAGTTCTCTTGCTTTTGTTCTTGAGCTTTTTCTGATCAGAAGAAGAGCACAGACCTTAATCACAGAATCCTGGGGCCAAAATCTGTGTGGCCTGAAGAGAGCTGCTTAACCTCTGGGCTGGAGGGCTATAAACTATAACGCTGTTTTATGTATACAATGGGAAGAATGATAGTTGTCTGTTAGAATTGGGAGGATTGCTTGGGACCCAGTAAGAAAAGCACCACTTAGAGTGGCTGACACATAGTAGGGCCTCATTCTCATGACTGGAGTGCCTTCAGTTAATCAGTGGAACATCTCAGCTTCCTTTTCTGATTGCTGCCCAGCTTTGCCAGGTTGTGGCAGGCACTTCGTGTCATTATTTCTTTTATCCTCCCAAGAGCCTGGTGAGGTAGATGCTGTTATTGTCCCATTTACAGCTGAGGATATTAGGACACAGAGACGGATGGTAATTTACTCACCATTTCAGACAGAAACACACAGGTGAGGGTGGCATTTTGAGTTCAAAAGCCTTTTGTTTTCCCCCGTGAAAGTCAACCAAAAGTTTTCCCTACTAATAGGACCTACGTGCATCACTATCAGCCTGCAAAACATTTGCCCAATTTAACCATGTGTCTTTTGGCAGGAAACATTAATGACCAAGTGCTGGATAACAGTTCTAAGACTATAGGCATAGCTTGTTTGATTGCCTTTGCTGTATTGTACTTTGCAGATATTGCGTTTTTTGTTTTTTTTTTTTTTTTTGTATGGGGCGTAGGGCAATCCTGTGTCAGGCAGGTCTGTTGGCACCATATTTCCAACAGGATTTGTTTATTTTGTATCTGTGTGTCATATTTTGGGAATTCTCATCGTATTTCAGACTTTACATTATTATTATACGTGTTATTATTATATGTCCTCTGTGATCAGTGAGCTTTGATTTTACTATTGTAATTGTTTTGGGGAACCCATGAACTGGGCCGGTATAGGATGGCGAACTTAACTGATAAATGTTATGTGTGTTTTAACTGCTACACCAATTGGCAGTTTCTCTACCTCTCTCCCTCTCCTCGGGCCTCCCTTTTCCCTGAGACACAATAATACTGAAATTAGCCCAACTGATAACCCTATAATGATCTCTAGTGTTTGAGTGAAAGGAATAGTCATCTATCTCTCAATTTAAATCAAAAACTAGAAATGGTTAAGCTCAGTGAAGAAGGCATGTTGAAAGCCAAGATAGGCTGAAAGTAAGGCTTCTTACGCCGAACAGTTGGCCAAGTTGTGAATGCAAAAGAAAAGTTTTTGAAGGAAATAAAAAGTGCCACTTGAGTGAACACATGAATGATAAGAAAGTGAAACAGCCTTATTGTGGACTATGGAGATAGTTTGAGCAGTCTGGACAGAAGATCAAACCAGCCACAATATTCCCTTAGGCCAAAGCCTCATCCAGAGCAAGGCCCTAACTCTTCAATTCTATGAAGGCTGAGAGGTGAGGAAGCTGCAGAAGGAAAGTTTGAAGCCAGCAGAGGTGGACTCTTGAGGTTTAAGGAAAGAAACGATCTCTGTAACACCAAGTACAAGGTGAAGCAGCAAGTGCTGTTGTAGAAGCTACAGCAAATTATCCAGAAGATCGAGCTGAGAGAGTTAATGAAGGTGGCTGCACGAAACAACAGATATCTAATGTAGATGGAACAGCCTTCAATTGGAAGAAGATGCCATGTTGGACTTTCAGAGCTAAAGAGGAGAAGTCAATGCCTGCCTTCAAAGGACAGGCTGACTCTCTTGTTAAGGGCTAACGAAGCTGCTGACTTGAAGTTGAAGCCAATGCTCATTCACCATTCTGAAAATCGTAGGTCCTTTAAGAATGATACTAGATCTACTCTGCCTGTGCTCTAAAAATGGAACAACAAAGCCTGGATGACAGCACATCTGTTTACAACATGGTTTCCTGAATATTTTAAGCCCACTATTGATACCTATTGCTCAGGAAAAAAAAAAATCCCTTTCAAAATATTACTGCTCTTTGACAATGCACCTGGTCACCCAAGAGCTCTGATGGAGATGAACACCGAGATGAATGTTGTTTTCATGCCTGCTGACACAACATCCATTCTGCAGCCCATGGATCAAGGAATAATTTTGACTTTCAAGCCTTATGATTTAAGAAATACATTTTGTGAGGGTAAAGCTTTCATAGACAGTGATTCCTCTGATGGATCTGGGCAAAGTCAATTGAAAACCTTCTGGAAAAGATTCACCATTCTAGATGCCATTAAGAACATTCATGATTCATGGGAAGAGGTCAAAATATCGACATGAACAGAAGTTTGGAAGAAGTTGACTCCAGCCCTCATGGATGAGTTTGAGAGGTTTACAACTCCAGTGGAGGAAGTCACTGCAGATGTGGTAGAAACAGCAAGAGAGCTAGAAGGGGAGCCTGAAGATGGAACTGAATTGCTGCCATCTCATGATCAAACTTGAATGGATGAGGAGGTGCTTCTGATGGATGAACAAAGAAAGTAGTTTCTTGAGATGGAATCTACTCCTGGTAAAGATGCTGGGAAGATTGTTGAAATGACAACAAAGGATTTAGAATATTACATAAACTTAGTTGACAACGCAGTGGCAGAGTTTGAAAGAATTGGTTCCAATTCTGAAAGAAGTTCTACTGTGGGTAAAAGGCTATCAAATGGCATGACATGCTGCAGAGAAATTGTTCGTGAAAGGAAAAGTCAACCAATGCAGCAGACTTCCTTGGTATCTTGTTTTAAGAAATGACCACAGCCAGCCCCACCTTCAGCAACCACTGTCCTGAACAGTCGGCAGCCACCAACATCAAGACAAGACCCTCCCCCAGCCAAAAAGATTAGGACTTGCTAAAGAATCAGATGATGGTTAGCATTTTTTAGTAATAATGTATTTTTTTAATGAAGGTACATACATTGCTTTTTTTAGACATAATGATATTGCAAACTTAATTGACCACAGTATACTGTAAACATAACTTCTGTGCACACTGGGAAACAAACAAACAAAACAATTTCACTCACTTTATTGCAATATTTGCTTTATTGCAATGGTCTTGAACTGAACCCACAGTATCTCTGATGTGGGCCTGCACTGTGTTGGGCTTGAAATGGACAAGTTTAGGACATGGAACTTGTACCCAGCATAGCTAAATCTTTGCTACAATAAAAGATATAGAACAGTCCAATTGCATTTATTAGACAAGCGCTAAAGTACAAATTTAAAGATAAGAATAAGTGCCTTTCTATAGCTGGGGGTGTGATTTATTTATACACGAGGGGGCTTAATTTCCTAATTAATGAGTGCGGCTTTATGCACACGATGTCCATTAGTGTTAATGAATAATGTGTATGTGGCGTAATAGATTGCCGTGCAAACACATGGTGCTCCCTGCTAGGAAGCAGATCTGTATATTATAATTTGTACGTGTGATATCACACCTATGAAATCAGGAAAATGAATTAATTACATTGACAAATGTTTGATAGAGCAGTCATTTCAAGAGTTAACCAAATCTTTAAGAAACACTTAGGGGATCATATCTTCCCAGGAAATAATTGGGCAATATTTTCAACATCTCCACTTGGAGAAAAAAGATACTAATTTGAGAGGAATGAATCTGAAGACAGCGCCCAGAAAAACATCCTAAACTCTGAAATACTGACATTCACAAGTCAAAATTGGCCAAATTTAGATGAGAGCAGGGATGTCGTTTGATCTGAGGGGTGTGGGGCCAGACTTATCTATCCAAATATTCACTTCTGAGAGCCTGACTTGGCCCCCGGGAAATATCGTTTCTTGTTATTTCTTTCAATGGGAAGTTGCATGGGAAATAGTACAAGAAAATGAAAATAAATTTGGCTTCAGGGAGCAGTAACCAACTCTCAGCTGGTAAAGCGTACCAGGTTTTCAAAATAAACTACCCACATCATAGCATTTACTCTACCCAGCATGCCTTCCAACAGGGCTGGCTCTTCTGAGTGCCCTGTGGCCGCCCTGCCCTGCAAAGGAAAGAACAGCTTTGAATGAAATAGCATAATGTCTAAAAGACAAT
Source organism: Mirounga leonina (assembly GCF_011800145.1). NCBI lineage: Eukaryota > Metazoa > Chordata > Mammalia > Carnivora > Phocidae > Mirounga > Mirounga leonina. Next base: position 21,059,587 of record NW_023270709.1, on the reverse strand, counting down.
AGTGGGTTTTTTTTAGCAAAGGGATGCACTCTGAAATATCACTCATCAACACTGTTAAAGCGATTGTACAAACCACAAAAAGAATATCTGATTCAAAAGGCCCTATGAGTAAATGTTCTAGAGCACTTAGCTAGTTCTCTAATCTTGGCTATTAGAGGTGCGGTGTAGTCAGTGCTCAATACTCTTGAATGAGTGGAAAAACTAATGAATAAATGAATGACTATTTCAATTTTTACATTGGGATTAAATAATTAAAATACACGGAAAGGGGATAGCAAGTGATCCTTCCTTCCTAACTGATTATAGCTTTCTGTCCTGCTGAGACTGAAGGTAACCCTCGTATCTGTCTCAGTACAGGACCTCAGAATATCCCTACCAGCCAACTGGAGTTCACTTGAAAGAAAGTGTATTTGTAAATCCTGAAATATTTAGAGAGATGAACAATCTAAAGGGCAGGGTTCATGATGGGCATGACACTGATGTGGGGTCTGTTAACCCTGGAGAATCTTGAATATTTATGTTCTACATACCAGGACGTGCAGGACACCAAAGATGCAAGGTTTCCCAAAAGAGCTCTCATTTTTGTTTTGTAACACTACAGTGTGTAATCTATTGTGTGATAAGAAGAGAAAATAATCAATAAGAAGAGGATTAAACATAGGAATTATAATTTACATAGCAATATTAATGTTATCATTGCTATTGGTGTGGGTAGAAAGGCTGGGGATGAAGAAGGAAGGAAAAGAAATATCTTCTTACTTTGTTAGGCGTACAAGAGCTCAAAGCTGGTCTGGGCTTAAAAGGAAGATCTCTAGATTTCAGGTAATTCAGTTAGTTTTATTTATTTATCCATCAAAACTCTGAGTTTATATATAACTTGAGAGTACTATGTGCCACGTAAAGATGTGGAATTGATACTGGACATGCAGAGATGGTTAAGATGTGGTCCCTGTCCTCAGGGGGCTCCCAGGCTAGTGAGGGAAGTGGAAGATAGAAAAATAGTCACAATTTAATGTGCACATGCAACAGGAGTCCATGTATCCAGTAAATGTATTGAGTGCTAGATCATAATGCCTCTCTCTCTTCCACACACCAGTAGAAACCACTGCTTCAGGTTCAGATACACATTTTAATTAAAAAATAAAATATATCAGTATTCAATTGTTAAAAAAATTGTACCAGTATATCACTTTATTGAAATGCATATGTGCTACATATAAGTAATCTTTAAAATAGAATTTATGCCTGAAATTAATTCACACTGTGCATTGTCAGCAATTCTTTTCATCATAAATGTTTCAATGCTATGACAACTGCTTAAAAAGAAAATACAACTGAGGTTTTCGGGCTTGCTTTAAAAATAAAAGTTTCATTCACCCTTCAACATGTACATGACCTAGCAGTGGCTCTGGCCAAAACGCTATTCTCTCTTTAATGGAAACATTTACAGTCTAGAGAGGAAATAAAATCTGTCCCTGATAATGTTACTACAGGGAAAAAAGTAGGATATACCATAAAGTTGTTACAAGTTGTTATAGATGGTTTGTTTTCCCCCAAAAGTCATATGTTGGAAACCTCATGCCCAGGGTGATCGTATTAGGAAGTGGGGCGTGGGAGATGATGAAGTCATGAGGGTGGGGGGCTCATGAAGGGGATTAGTGTCCTTATAACAGAGGCCCCAGAGGGCTCCCTCACCCCATCCACCATGTGAGGAGGACACAGCCCCAAGTCAGCAGCCTGCAGCTTGGAAGAGGACCTGAACTAGAACCAGACCATGCTAGCGCCTTCCAGCTTCCAGAACTGTGAGAAAGAAATTTTTGTTCATTAGCCACTCAGTTTGTGGTTTATTTGTTATAGCAGCCCAAACAGACTATGGCACAAATAAATACTACTAAAGTTAAGGGAGGGGATAACTTCTAGATAACTTCCAACTTTGTGGAACTAGGGTGTGGATTCCAGACAGTATGTAATGATGGTATATGAAGTTAAAAAAAAAAAAAAATCAATCCATCTCTCTATTTATCTCTCTATCATCTATCTATCCACATACACACATATATACTATTTTTTAAAATAGAAGCATAGGACACATGTAGAAAAGGATACTGTACAGCTTGGAAAATTTTTACAATGTACACGCAACCCTGTAACCAGCATTCATATAAAGAACTAGGCCATTATCCGCGCTTAGTTTTAGCTTTGTTTTAGTTTTAGTTTTGTTGCTGTTGTTGCTGTTTTAATAAAATTTGAAGTAGGAGTAGAAGATCATTTTTTTTCCTTCATATGGTGATTCAATGATTTAAGTACCATTTATTAAGAACATTTTCCTTTCCCCATTAAATTATCTTGGCATATTTGCCAAAATCAGTTGACCCCCTATCAGTTGACTCCCTATTGTGGGGGTCTATTTCTGTACTCTGTTCCTTTGATGAATAGAAATTATTTTAAACTTTATAGTTAGTACTTAGGTGCTATTTGTGAAATTTTTGCTTACTACAAGGTCATGAAGATATTCTCATATATTTTCTCCTAAAAGCTTTATTGTTTTACCTTTCACATTTAGATCTACAGTCCCCCTGGGACAGATTTTTGCGTGTGTATGTTATAAGGCAGGAATAAAGATTTACTTTTCCATGGTTATCCAACTGACCCAGAATCATTTGTAGAAAATTATATAATTTCCCCCACTGCATTGCAGGGAGTGGCCCCTTGGTCATAAATCAAATGACCTCATATGTATGTTTCAGGTTCTGGATTCTATAGTGTTCTCTTGATCTACTACTCTATTTTTCTGGCAATTTATACTGTCTTAATTAATGTAGCTTTACAGTAAGTTTAATATCAGGAGTGCAAATTATCCAGCATTTGTTGTTGTTCAAGATTGCTTTGGTGATTTTTGGTTTTTTGTATTTCCAGATAAATGTTAGAAGTCATTTGTCGATTTCAACATATCTATAAAATTCTGCTAGTGATTTAATTACAATTGTATTTATCTTCTAAATTTGGGGAGCATTGTTAGCTTTGTAATATTGAGGCTTTCAATTTATGAACATGGTATAACCTTCCATTTCTTTACATCTTTTTTTTTGTTGTTTTGAGAGAGATAGCACAGGCATGTGAGCAGGGGTAGGGGAGTGACAGAGGGAGAGGGAGAGAAAGAATCTTAAGCAGGCTCCATGCCCAGCATGGAGCCCCACACAGGGCTCAGTCATGACCCTGAGATCATGACCTGAGCTGAGATCAAGAGTTTCATGCTCAAGCGACTGAGCCACCTAGGCGCCCCTTCTTTACATCTTTTAACATACCTCTCCTAGGAGTTTTCAATGCAGAGGCTTTGCAGTTTTTTATTTTTATGTTTTTAGGTGATACCTAGCTATTCAATTTTTAAAATATCTGTGATAACGTTTTCATGTGTCAACTTGAGTAGACTACAGTCCCTCCTACACTAGCTGAGGGATTCCAATACTAATCAAGGTCTTGCTGCGAAGCTTTTTTGCATATGTAATTAGTCACTCTAATCACTTGACCTTAAGTAAGGGTGATTATGTGGGTGGGCCTGACTGCATCATTTGGAAGGCCTTAAAATCAGGGCTGAGGTTTCCCTTTAAGAGAGAAGAAATCCTGTCTGTGGGTGACAGCTCTAGCCAATGGAGTTTCCTTTTGCTCATGAGCCTTCCTGACTGCCTGGCCTGTGAATTCTGACTTGCTTACTTCGCTCTCACAATTGCAAACCGATTTTATGTAGTAAATCGCTATCGCCTACTTATCTATCTATCATCTATCTCGTACTGGTTCTTCTTTTCTGGTTAAATGCCGATACAGATTATGGTCCTAGAAGTGGTTCTAGAAAAACAGAATCTTCAGGACGAGTTGTCCCTAATCAAGCATTATGACCTCAGAAATACTAAAAGACTTTCATTAAGGTCACCAGATATTGAAGAGCCAGGAAGGAGTCAAACCCAGACGAAGGTCTTAACAGCTCTGCTACGCTGCCTCGTCATAAGGCACTGGGGGTTTAGTTAGATATAAATTAATATTTTACTATTTACACTCTATATAATGCTATATGTCTAGGCATCTCTTAAATGACTTTTTTCATTGGGTTGTTATTGTAGATAAGCATATATGGTTTGGGGGGCTGTTGGGCATGGGGAGAAATAGAGCAGGATGGACCCACATTTTCCAATAAGGTATGGAATATTTGATTCTATTCGAATCTTCATCTACTTACTTCTTGGTGGCTTGTTTTCACACTTCTGATGTCAAAGACCATATTAATTTGCTCACATTCAAAAGCCAAAGAGATTTAAGAGCCAAAGAGAATGCATTTAAAAACAATTTGCTTGCTGTTTATGGCAGCCTGGTATTTATGAGTCTTTTCTTCTTGGAAGGAAGGATGAGCACCAGTAGCTCTAATGGACTTAATTTCCTTGGTCAGCATGGGCAGAATGTTTTTGCATAAAGATTTGCAGGAACCATACCTGTTGCATTTTAATTTTTACAGAGATTGAAAGAATGTGTGTGCTGAATGCACCCCCTATGAACCTTGCCACCCTAATCTCCAAGGGGACCAGGAGCTTCTTGGTGCCTCAGCCACATCCAGGGCAGACCAGAGAGTGAGTAGGCTGAGGCCATCAGGGCACAGAGCTCGGTCCCCTGGAGGATTGTTTTGTCTTCCTAATTCCAAGGGAGGTGTATTATGGGGTATATAGGATCTGTTAGAAAAGGAACAGCCTACAGAAAAAAGAGGGGGCAAGAAATGGCCAAAGTTTGGGTTCAACACTCTGGCTAAGTTAAAAGAAAAATGTATGGGAGTAGAGGAAGAAAGAACCAGGCAGGGTGAGGGAGAGAGACAGCAAAGCTGATTCTTTTTCTGTATTGCACTAGAAAGATTGCTGGCTCTTTCAATATTCCACAGACATAAACTTGAGTGGTTTTCTTAGGAGAAACATCTCATTAGTTAACGCCCATTTTCTTTTTTTTTTTTTTTTAAAGATTTTATTTATTTATTTGACAGAGAGAGACACAGCGAGAGAGGGAACACAAGCAGGGGGAGTGGGAGAGGGAGAAGCAGGCTCCCCGCAGAGCAGGGAGCCCGATGCGGGACTCGATCCCAGGACCCTGGGATCATGACCTGAGCTGAGGGCAGTCGCTTAACCAACTGAGCCACCCAGGCGCCCAGTTAACGCCCATTTTCGACTGGGCCTTGGAAATTGCAGAAGCCTGTGGCAAATTTTCATATCCCACACTGATCTAGGGAGATGGAGTTAGTATTCCATTTTCCAGACAAGCTGAGTCCGGTGGCTTGTCCAATATCCCCAAGGAGGCTGAGAGACACATCTCTTAAATATTTCTCAAATGGTGTCTTGAGGAAAGAATGAGGGCTTATAGTTTCTCTGATCATCAAAGAATACTCTGAGGAAGGCAGGCAAGGCGAGTGTTGTGATGATAAATGTGCCTAGCTGAGAAAACCAAGGCCCGCAGAGTTGAGGGGCATCGCTAATCAGCCATGGAAGCCAGACACCTGGGTCGCATGCATCCTATTTCTTATATGCCATGACCTTCACCTGCTTGCCTTTACACAGCTCCTCTCCCTAGAATATCCACCCCTAACTCCAACTCCTGAGCTAGTTAAGGCTTCACCAGGAGCCTAGAGGAGATCCCCTACCCTACACTCATGGCGGGGAAGGCTCAAGGTCACTGCAGCCGGAGCTGAACCTGGGCTGGTACCTGCGGGGCTCACATCTACTTGGAGCTTCTGGAAGAGGACCCTGGAGGATGCCCATCAGCTCAGAAAAAGTGGCTCTTTTCCTGCCAGGCAGGGAAAACTGTTTTTGCAAATCGTAAGTCTTCGGTAGGCGTGCCCTACAGATCCACCAGGTGGAAGGAATCCAGCCACCATTGCTTTGGTTCAGTCATTTTTTTTTTTTAATTTTATTTATTTATTTGACAGAGAGATAGAGAAAACAAGTAGGCAGAGAGAGAGGGAGAAGCAGGCTCCCTGCCGAGCAGGGAGCCCGATGCGGGGCTCGATCCCAGGACTCTGGGATCACGACCTGAACCGAAGGCAGCCGCTTAACCAACTGAGCCACCCAGGCGCCCCTAGTTCAGTCATTTCTCAGTCAGATGGTACCATCTGCCCAATAGTCTGCCATTCAACAAAACATCCACTCTGCCTTGCTCTACCAATGGGCTACTAAGAGGTAGTAATAACAGCTGTCACTGGTTGAGGGCTGACTAGGGAGAGTGCTTTATTTAGATTGCCTCATTAGGACCTCTGAGGTTATTTCAAAATTACAGAAGGAGAAAATGAGGCTGGGCAAGGTGGATGGAGATGCCTGAAGTTATCTACTTGGTAATGAGCCAGAGCAGGGCCTGGGCATGCCATGGAGAAGTGTGCATGTTTGACACTTCTTAATTCCATTTACTTTTCACCAGGGCAGGAAGGAAGGTCACTGAACACTGCTTAGAAACTGGTTTTGCCCTACTAAAGATGCTTCTATTAAACTTGGTCCGCAAACGAGCTGAGTCCTGCTTGCCTTCTGTTAATTACCTGAGCAGAGGCAGCCTTGCACTTTAATATCACCTCACACCTGAGACTCTCCCGAGGTTATTAGACTGCGTCCTAAGGTGAGGAAAATTCTTTTTAAGCATTAGAGTTTAATGGACTTCAGCTCAAAGCAACCGAACCACCTACAGTGTACCTAGCACTGTTCTGGGCCCCAGGAAAATAAAGGTAAATTAAAACTGGCACTTTTCCTCAAGGAGCTTTGAGCTTTGCAGGAAACACTGCATTCAAATGAAGCCGATGGACATTTTCTAGACAGACACTAATATGTGACAGTAAATAGACAGGATAAGTCATGCAAATTACAGAGAATTATAAATAATTTGACAAAATGTGCTGTACAGTGTAGAGCAATGATGAGTCAAGAAAGTGTCAGGTAGGATTTGAGTAGTCCCAAGGACCATGTGAAAGGAACATTTCCCCTGGTATTAATGGTAACTTTGTCTGAATGAGTTAATTTGCTCCTTGAGAGAGCCACATTAAAAAAGCATCTACACTGGGGTTCCTGGCTGGCTCTGTTGAGCGAACATGCGACTCTTTATCTCGGGGTCCTGAGTTTGAGCCCCACGTTGGGGGTAGAGTTTACTTAAAAAATGTGTCTACACTTAATTTGAATATTTTTGATATGGATTTAGGGAGAGGTGCTCAAGAAGGGCCAGTCATACAACTTAATATTTCCAGGTAAAGTCAGATGAAAAAATATTATTTCTAAGTGTAAGATTCCATGAACTGATACGAAACAGTAATTCTTAGACTAGCTATTGGCATATACCAAGAATCCGCCAAATATTGGATATTGTCATCTCTTCGATAGAGCAATTGCTTGTGTTTCAGATAGTGGTTCAAGTGAATTTGCTATATAATGCATAATGTTTGGTGATTGAGTTCGATCCTGTATAATATATTGGCCATTGCAAAAAGTTTTTGCCTTTTTCATTTTTGTATTTTTGTGAGTAAAAGGAGAATGTCTTTGGTGCTATGCATCGCTTTGCAGCCCTGCTCAATAACTCTAGCCCCTGACGTATTTACTGGTAGTTACTTCATAAATCCATACATTTTTAAAAGAACAGATATCCTTTCAAGCCATTCAGAAATGTTTTCTACGTACTCATTTATATTCAAAGTCTGTTATCTTGCGTGCACATTCCCCCAAACATGCAGCAGACATTTTTCTCATATTTTGGGTTGTCAATACGAACATACTTAAAATTTCCCACAGCAACAGTTTTCTTTGTAAGTTTTTCAGCACATTTCATATGCTTTGATACAGATAAATATCTTGTTCTCCAATTACTTTCCAGAAAATGACTTCTATGGTTTTGTACCTTTAACTCACATTAAAAATACACTAATGAGCTTGTTGTCATAGGAAACTATCTTTGTGTTGGACTGAATATAGCATTTGAAGAAACTGTGATGAGAGAGGTTTCATTCCTGAGCACGACTGATATTACGTTGTGAATTACCTGCCCAGGTAGTATTCTTAGCCATTGTTGTCTTGCTCCAGTGACCTGCATTTGGGGAAGCTGAGCTATTTGGAGGTCAGCATTACTTGCAAGGTGAGGAAACATTTTAGCAAAGTTCTTCAATAGTAGGAAAAACATGAACAGGTAAACACAATACATAATACAGAACAAATTACCTTTTATGATAAATTGTTTGGCAATCTCTTTCCTAGAAAGGCATTTGTATATGCCATTTGCATTCTTTTCCATACACCTAAAGACAATATTATGAAAGTAACACATTCTCATAAAAATAGGAAATTATAGAATAGAATTTTTTAAAATAACATCAACAACCCATTCATGGACAATCACTGTCAACATTTTTAGGTGTATGTCTTTTGATTTCCTGTGCATGTTAAAAGTTCATTGAGATATGTACATATCATTTTGTCACCTCTTAAAATACCTTTCATTATCGTACTTTCCATCTGTTATTCAATTTATGGTCAGAACTAACTACAGCACCTGTTTGCAAATATAGAGTCCCACATTTTAGACTTGCCAGCCAACAGGCTATACTCACATTTCATTTTCTTTCTTTTTTTTTTAAATTTTTTTATTCTTATGTTAATCCCCATACATTACATCATTAGTCACATTTCATTTTCTGATATCTATAGACGTTTGGCCCATCACGCATTAAAAATCCATGCATAGAAAATGTGTCTGTTTTGCTACATGCCTCAGGCATTTGCTGGATGTCCCTCCATATTGTTTGGATATGTCCATAACCGTTTGACAAAATTGTATTGATCAATTTGTTTTCTATAATAAAATGTAAGTAAAGTACCAGTTTCTTAATTCACTCCTGATTACTCTTTCAAAGAGGCCCACAGGCACAAAATAGAGAGCAGTTTTCCTAGGATTGGATATCAGTTGGGACCAGTATCTCTACAAAGTCTCTTACAGAAGAACCCATGAAACATATGTTATCTAGCCTTAATGTCTCACCTGTTTATCCAATCTGAGACACAAAAGACTGATTGCAACTTTCTTTTGCAGGGGGAGCAGTCAGCTTTACTGTGGTGTAATTTATATACAATAAAGTTCAATTTAAGTATGTAAAGCAATGAGTTTTGACAAGTATATACAGTCCTATAACCACACCAGGATTGTGATTAGCCTTAAAAGCTTCCTTGTGCCTCTTTGTAGTCAGTCTCCTCTCTTGTCCCTTGACCTCTGGCAACCCTGATCACTTTAGTCTGGCTTTTCTAGAATTTCATATAAATGGAATCATATAATCATTTGTGTCTGGCTTCTTGCACTTAACAGAAGCCTCTCGAGAACACCTATGCGGTTGATGTATCCATATGCATTCCCGTTGTTGCTGAAGAATATTTCATCATATGAATACACCATTAGTTTTTCCCTTTGACAGTTGAGTATTTGACATCTTTCCAGTTTTTGGACAATTATTAATGTAAATAAAACAGCCCTGAACTTGAGTACAGATCTTTGTATGGACACATATTTTCATTTCTCTTGGAGAAGCACTTAGAAGTGGAATTGCTGGGCCATATAGTATGTATATATTTTACTTGATAAAGAACTGCCAATTTATTTTCCCAAGCGCCAGTTTTATTTTGCATTCCCACAAGCAATGAATAAAAGGCTAGTTGCTCCACATCTGTGCCAACACTCGGCATCTTCTGGTTTTATAATTTTTTTTTAAATTTTAGCCATTTTTGTGATATCTGGTGGTTTTAATGATTTTTTTTAATGACTCACAATGTTGAAAATTTGTCATGTGCTTATTTATCATCCTTATGTCTTCTTTAAAGTCCTTTGCCTTTTTTTATTGGATTGTTTGCTTTTCTTATGGAGTTATAAGAATTTTTTAACACAGTCTGCAAATGAGTTCAGACATACGTTTATATGTTTACCAGATATTTGCTTTGCATATATTTTTTCCCAATCTATAGCCCACCTTTTCATTTTCTTTTTTCAGAGATTTTTTTAAAAGATTTATTTATTTGAGAGAGGGAGAGAGAGAGAGAGAAAGATTGAGAGAGTATAAGCATGGGGAGGGGCAGAAGGACAAGCAGACTCCTCGCTGAGTGTAGAGTCCTGTGCTGGGCTCAATCCCAGGATCCTGAGACCATGACCCAAGTGAGATGTTTAATGGACTGAGCCACCCAGGAGCCCCCAACCTTTTCATTTTCTTAACAGTAACTTTTCAATAGCAAAGTTGTAGAATTTAAAAAAATTTTTTGATAAAGGCCATTTAATCAATATTTTTCATCTTGGGTCCTAGTTAAATATTTGCCTAACCCAAAGTCAGTAAGATTTTCTCTTATATTTTCTTCCAGAAGTTGGATAATTTGGAGCTTTACATTTGAATTTATGATCCATTTTAAAATTAATTTCTGGGAGTGCCTGGCTGGTTCAGTTGGAAGAGTGTGTGACTCGATCTCGGGGTTGTGAGTTCGAGCTCTACATTCGGTGTAGAGATTACTTAAAAAAATAAAATCTTTAAAAAAGTTAATTTCTGGGTGTGGTATGGGTCAATGGCAAGTTTCACTTTTTTGCATATTTATTCAGTTTTTATCTTGCATCATTTATTAAAAACCTTTTTATTTCCTCCACTGAATTGCCCTAGATATTTGTAAAGCAGCCAACCAACAAACAAAAAACCCCCAAGCCCATCGGCCATATATACGTGGTTCTATTTCTGGATTCTCTAGTTCATCCATTGAGTTAAGTTTCTATCTGACACCATAGCACACTGTCTTGATTACTATAGTTTTATAGTAAGTCTTGAAATCAGGTCATATTATTTTTCTAACTTTGTTGTTTTGCAAAGTTGTTTTGGTTATTCTAGGTTCTTTGTATTTCCATATGAATTTTAGAATTAGTTTTTGAATTTCATCAACAAAGGATTTTTATCCAGAATGTATGAGGAACTCTCAATATGTAATATATTTTTACAGCATGGGGGTGGGGGTGGGCTGGAGGTGGGACTTGTCTCTTTCAAGCTTATCCTCTTTTCCTTTAGCACATCTCCCGATTGTACTATTAAAGTTGCCCACAGCTGTCCTGGAATATTTCAGACAATTCTTAAAACATTTGGAAATGTGAACATACTTTTGATGTGCCGTCCTAGATCTGGAAAGCCCCAGGGGCATGCCAGGCCAGAAAGCAATCAGGATCTTGGTGCATCATATTAAAAATAGGCTGAACCTTTTTAAACAGAATCAGGTTCCAGGTTCTGCTAATCATTGCTGCCACCAGAAGTCAAAGGCTTGTTTCTTAATGGCAGTAGCTGTGGGCACTGTCCTCTCTAAACTGACCCCTTTGTTCCTCATTACAGTCATGGTGTGGCAGAACTTAGATCTATTTTTTTTAACCCATCTTCGTTGGTGGGTTTTTCTCTCATTGGATTTTTTTTTTCCCCCGGCAGATAGAAGCTCTCCAGTTTATTGAGATTTGTATCCTATGCTCTGCTTAGAATGCATATTTTCTGGCATATCTCATATTTGTGGATCAGACATAGACAATGTAAAAAGTAATTAAATTATTATATTCTGATTAACCAAATTCAAGCCCTTGAAATAGGATAACCAAGCTAATGCATTCCACGTTCTGGCATCTTATTTGGTCCCAATGTATTAATCAGAATCAGTGATGATAGCATACTGTATCCTTGTCAAAATAAACATTAAAAATACGTTTGTTCTAAATAAAATCTTGTATTGATTTGTCAATGTGTTTTATTAATGGAAAACTTTACACCTGCTGTCAAATCTTCTAATCAAAAAATACCTGTTTCCGAGACAGATTGACGTTCAGTGATTAGTACAATCCCTCTGTGTGTGTTTGGGTGGGGGGAAGGGTTGAGGGAGAGAGGATACTAGCTCATCAGCATGCACCATTGGCATGCCTTACTTTCAGAAAAACAAAGAGGAAAGCAGCTATAAGCAATTGATATTCCTGCACAGGTTGGAGTTGATATGCAAATGGATAAACACAATGTTTCCATTCTGAGTAAGCTATATAGAATCACACCAGCAGGGGTTTTCATACTGTATTTCCTTCTGTTTTAGCTCTGTTGTCATTCCAGAAGCTGTGAGACTAAGAATTTCTAAGAGATGCATTAAGGGATTCAAAACCCCAGCAGAGAACTATGTTACAGTTAGCAGTCATACAAAAAGTAAACAATAAAGCCTGCAACAATAGAAGGATGGTATTACAAAATGGATTTTCAAATTTAGGGTGATATTAGTGTTGTGTGACTTTGTGACTCACGATTATTGACATACTGCTTATGGATCTTTCTCGGTAGTGTATAAAATGAACTGGTCTAGAGCTGATTAGGTAATTGTTTTTGTTTTTAATTAAGCTCTGTCTTACTCAATATCTTCCCAGGGGTCTGATACACATTAGAATCCACTTTTTGATGTTGGTGGTGTGGTTAAGGCTACTTCTAAGGGTCCCCCATTAAATTTACAGAAAAAAATCCCTATTTTATGTAGCTCTACTTTCTGGTAAATCTCTGCATTGGATCTTGGACTAGTTGAAGGACAATCAGGAATGAGTAAGCTAAGAGATCCAAGGTCTTCATTTTACCAAATCAAAACAGGCCTATCAAATCTTGCCTGTTTCCTGGTGAGTAGCCATCCTTCTACACAGCTCGTACCACCTATCCCCCAGGAGGAGGCAAACAGCCTCCCAGTCTTTAAGACCAATACCAGCTTTAGAAAGGCAGGGCTCCATTACTTTAGATTTAACAAACTCAAACATTACACTTGCTGTTAGTATCAGTCTGCCTAGAACCAGATTATGGCAGTAGATTTCTGGTTAGCTCTTGGTGCCCAAATGCTACCTTGCTAATAGTCCCTATTATCCCTGGCTATTAAAGAGATGGGTCTGGTATCTCTATGACTCAGAAGCAGAACACCATCATATTGAAAGGGGGGCATAAAATATAGCAGGAGAAGAACACAGTAGTTGTCCTCGACTTCTCCTGGGCCCTTATTCATGGGTATCTTTGTGCCCACCATGTCTTCAACCCCAGGGAATGGTTCTGATTCTGGGTCATGACTTCTAGTTTGTGTCCTCATTTTGTGGTTAATCTAAACTTCTCATCTAGTTGAAGACAAAGCATGTACCAGAATCTGTCTTTCTGTCTAGTGCTCATGCCATTAGATTGTATTGTATGGCCCTCTGAAGAAAAACCCATGTAGGACTTCACTCTAGCCCCCATGTTATCTGTCTTTTAGCTCTTTGTGCTTTCTTACTCGATTGAACATGATGATGCAGCAAAATGAAATTTTGTTTACTTACCTTAGGAAATAAATTATAATTGGATGGCTAGTGATGGTCTCCTCACTGGAAGAGACATTTGAAGCTGGAATGATTTATTTGATGAGCTTGATCTCAGTTTAGGAAACAGTGCCCTGAGCCTTCTGCCATGATGTTAAATTGACTATTGAGGATTCACAAGATTACAAGGCCTTTTCAAAGGAAGAGAAGAGGTAGTGGTAGAAGAATGAGGGGGGAAAGCTTGCTTGGTGGGTCTTTCCTTTAATTAAGAAAGAAGAATCTTTGACTAAGTAGCTAGCACAATTTGCTTGTGTTTGTATATAGAGAGAAGCTCCAGCAGACATTCTCTTAAGCTCATTGGCCTGATCAGGGTCCCATGGGCACTGGTCACATGGCCAGACCTAGCTCTAAAGGGAGCTAGAAAGCCAGTATCCTGATTTTTGTCTTTGTGGTGGGAGGCAAGCAAGCTAAAGGAGAGTTAGGAATGGTTGTTTTGTCTGCCATGGTGGTCTTCTCATTTCTCTGGCTATTCAGCCTTCAAGATGGGTCCTCTAAAGTCTTAGCTCTTCATCATTAATTGTGTTTACTCCTTTATGCTCTTGGTGTATTTTCCTGCATGTGTATTTTGTTCAAGTTCCAGATCACAGGATCTGGAAACCTTTATGCCCACCCCTTGCTTCCTTTCCAGCTACCTCAACTTTCATTTCCTCCAAGACTCAGCTCTTTCACCATGTGGATTCTCTTATTGTTTGCTAAAAGTGGCATGCTGTTTCATGCCCATGTTGCCTCAAATATGTAGCTTTTACTCAGTAGTGAAGATCATTTCAATCAAGATCCCTTCTGGGAAGCCTTCCCAAAGGCCATCCTTCTGATTAGTGCTGATGATGCGGCATCATAATGCTTTTCTTTGCATGGTTGTCTGTTCCTACACTCAAGGATTTCTTGGTCTAGTGGGACAGAGAGACATGGGAACAGTGCCCAGCACACAGTAGGCATTCAGTAAGTATGCAGTGAAGGGCACTGTAGGAAGCTGAAGGAAAGCGACTAGTTTTTAGTATTTCCTGGTTCTCACCTGCAACAGCCTAACACAGTGAATAACTAATAATCTACAATAGTTTATTAGAATACACTAATTTGATTAGCTGATTAATCAAATTAGCAAAAACCCATTTTTAGTCTTAGAACATCTATTGAGATTAATAGCGCTATTGGTCCATCATTTTAGTGGCTATGTAATACCAACTGCCCTGTACAATATACTGAACGGAACATCTTTTTTTCTTTCTTTTCCCATTCTCCTCTCCTAAATGTGTGCCTATATGTGTTTGTATGACTTTCTTATCTTTATTTTTCTGTCTTTCCAATTTCATCACCATCAATAATGCTAATTTCATATCCCTCATTGTTCATCTGTTCAAGTCTGATTAACATTATCACCATGGCTTGTCTCAATGGAGCAGGGGCAGTTTTTGTATCCAAAAGCTAGGCTAAATCTAAATATTCTAGCACAGAAACCATTTAATGTTCCCAGCACTGACCCCTAGCAAGCAGATTTTGTGCACAATACCATGAAACTTGATTCCTGGAGGAATGAAGAATTATTTCTTCCCCACAGAAAATAACCTGAAGACTACTTTGTCTCTTACAGACTTTTAATTCTATTTAAAAATGATAATATTGAATTCACATGGCTTAATACATACTAATATAGATCTCTGTTTTCTTTTATCCCTTCCCAAAGGATCTGAGTATCCACAGAGTATCTATGGAAGTTAACAGAGACTGACCATCTTAGAGTAGTAGTGAAGGAGCTGAGAGATAAAATATCTTTGGTAAAAGGACCACCTAAATCACAGCATAGATAAAAATAAAAAGTTATATCTTCAAATGCATATTTACTCTTTTTTACTGAGATATAACTGACACATAACATTGTATTAGTTTTCACAACATAATGACTTGACATATGCATATATTGTAAAATGATCACTACAATATGTTTAGTTAACATGCATCACCACTCATAGTTACAATTTCTGTGTGTGTGTGACAAGAACTTTTAAGATCTCTTCTCCCAGCAGGATGCCTGGGTGGCTCAGTCAGTTACGCATCTGCCTTCAGCTCAAGTCATGATCCCGGGGGTCCTGGGATCGAGGCCTGCGTCGGGCTCCCTGCTCAGCAGGAAGCCTGCTTCTCCCTCCGCCCCTTCCCCTGCTTGTGTGTGTGTGTGTGTGTGCTGTCTCTCAAATAAATAAATAAAATCCTAAAAAAAAATAAAAAGATCTATTCTCCTAGCAAATTTCAAATATACAATACCGTATTGTTAATTATGGTCACCATGCTGTACATTACATCCCCAGGACTTATTTATATATCTAGGAGTTTGTACCTTTTGACCACCTCTACCTAGTCTTATATTCTTATCTCTACTTTTATGTTCTTTTCTTCCCCTATTTTTATATTCTTAACATGCATACATTTTTATGTTTGAACTACTGATGCATCTTGGAAATACAAGTCTGAATTGGGTCTACTTAGGCAGGGCCTTATTGGATCTTAAAAACAACAACAACAACAACAACAAAAACTCTTTACCTGCTTAATTTATTTTGGGTCATTTACAGACCAAAACTGAGAAACGGGTGAAGTTTTACTATCCTTATTCTTTCAGTAAACACTTATTTAGTGGTCACTGGAAAAAAAAAAAAGCCCACATCCTCTGAGAATTAGTCAGATGTGGGATTAAAGCCATATATTGGTGTGAGACTGTGGGGAAGTTGTTTTGAAACACTAATTTCTACATCTATATCTATATCTGTATATATATAAAAGACTAATATTCCTTATCTCAAGGGTTGTATGGATGGGGTGCTCAAACGTAAGAACTTGGTAAATGGTGGTGGTTACTGTTAATATGATTTTACCGGTTACTGGTTCTCACATGCCTCAAGAACTGCATGAGATGAGGCATAGTCCTAGCTCATAAGGAGCTCTCCCTGTACTTGGGGTGGAGGACTGTAAACAGCTAATTATGCCACAAGACAGCATAATTTCAGGGCAATAATAGAGGTAGAAACAAACATTATGAGATTAGAAAGTGGGTAAATTTGGACATCAGAACAAGCCCCATGAGGATTAAGACTCTATGGTGAGCCTTCAGAAATGAGCAGGATCTACATAGAGAAGGTTTTTACTTGCCCAGCCTGTTCTTTCACCTTTGTGCTTACAATGGCTTCTATCTCATTCCTCCTTCTTTCTGTACTTAGTGCCTTCCTCAGGAAAGAATATGCTACTATCATCTATAGGAGAAATACTCCCTATGATTATGTTTGTGTGACTCTTGTGTAGAAGATACATGGAAGATTATATGGTTATGAGGTACTATTGTTTTGTGGTCTCTAAATATCAGGGACCCACTGGATTTGAGGGAGAAACAGTCACCTGAAAAGGAGTATCTCAGGCTAGACTGCCGGAAACCAGAGAGTCAAATCCAGGTGTGCTTGCAGGATGTTTCACTTGGGCTTACCCGTGGAGTTAATCATATATTAGAGATGTGATTCCCTTTGGAAGGTGTCAGCACTCTCTCTCTAGGGCTGGTTTTGGGATGGAGAGTTAGGAAGCCCAAGAGACTTAACAGAAAAGTTGTAGGGTTCCCTTGAGACTCTGAAGGGGCAAGCTCTCCCTGGATGTGAGCCAGGTGTACTCTGCAAGGTCATGCACATCTGGGTGAGGATTCCAGCTTGTCATTTACCAATGGTTGATCTTGGGCAAGTTACTAAATCTCTCTGGGTCTTGTCCCACTTATGAAGCATGAATAATACAATCTTCCTTGTATGGTTGATGTGAGAATTAAATGAAATAGCCACTGGACACATAAAGCTCCCAGACCAGAGTCATAGAATGCTAGTTCCCATTCTTCTTTCCCTCTCTCATTCTCTCTACTTCTCCTGCTCCTGCCGCCATTGTACTTGAGTGTTCCAGTCAGTATCAGCTTTGCTAAGAGACACTAAGAAAAGAGGCTTTAGTCAATGCATGACCCAAATATTAGAGGGGGAGCATGCCATTCCTGGGGGTGGCCATGGTAACCAAAAGGCAAGAACCCCAAGAGGTAAAGCTCTGGTAAAGGGTGGAGTGAGGGAGGATCAATACTCGAGCAGCCAACCTTCCTTCTAGTGCTAAATTTTAATGGTCTGCATTTTACTAAGGGACAGGTATCCCATACCCACACCTTAATGCAATATTAAGTAAACATATAGCTTCTCCTACTGGCATTTTGAAATGAAATATTTTGCTTCCATGTGAAAAGAATTTTAAGAATTCTTAATCAATTTGGGAAGATATTTTTGGGGAGGATGAGGACTGGCTGGGTGGCAGAGACATTTAGGTCACTGGACTCAGAAGTTAAACGTTTACTTTACCTAATTATAAGTGGCTCTATCATAGTGGGACAGAAGCCCAGAAATTCCAGTTTTTAAATTGCTGAACTTCATTTGATGATCCATGGTGAATGATGTACACTGGATTTCTCTGACTTAGCTAACTCAAGTGTATTCTTAGAGCCTGGCCCAGTAATACCTTGGTTGACATCATTATCCATATTCAATTCTGTACTCGGGTCTACAAATGCAAAGTGAAGAAGAACCGAGGCAAAAATGCTATTGGGCACAAATCTATGAAGCTAAAATGGATTTTGGCCCAAATGATCCAATATTGTGTCGCTCCCCAGTCTTTTTTAGCCCAGTGGAGAAGAGCTATTTTCCTAATGAGAAACTGGGATTCAAGAGGGAGCGAATCCTAGCTTTGAACTTGAAATGTGACAATCATGGATCCTGAGGGAGGAAACTCATGTTCAAATTCAATTTCTATTTCCCGTGTGTATACCTGACAGCTCAATGTGGAAAAAACCCTGTATGTTTGTGATGAGCATCTCACAAGCCAGTGCAAGGAAGCATTCCTAAATAATCAGGCAGAGATGGTCTGCAAATGTTTGTGAGTGAGCACGTCTAGTTCTGTAAATGGTACTCACAGACATGTGACAAATCTAATGGGTTACAGTTAAGAGGACAACTGACCTGCAGGTGTGCATGCATCACTCTGAGTGTGAAAATAATCAGAGGAGGGGCGCCTGGGTGGCTCAGTTGGTTAAGCGACTGCCTTCGGCTCAGGTCATGATCCTGGAGTCCCGGGATCGAGTCCCGCATCGGGCTCCCTGCTCAGTGGGGAGTCTGCTTCTCCCTCTGACCCTTCCCCCTCTCATGCTCTCTCTATATCATTCTCTCTCTCAAATAAATAAATAAAATCTTTAAAAAAAAAAGAAAAGAAAAGAATCAGAGGAGTGCTGAGTATACCTGGGTCTGAACATTGTTTGTGGCTATGACGGATGATACCATGAGACAGATAAAAGGCTAGTATTGAGAGAGGAGTGACAAGAAACATATATGTAGAAATGTTGTTGCTTTTTAGTATTAATCGTACTGCTCACAGTTCATTGTCTACACAAAGTGTTTATGCGACTCAACTAAATAATGAAGAAGTCTAGTTTCTCAGAATTAACATTTGGGTTATTTGCCTCACGATTGAATGTCTTGAGTTGAAATTTAGGTAAGTTTTAAAAGCTGGAGACGTTTCTGAGATAGACATCATGATTTTTAAAGTCTGTGGTTAAATGGTGGTCACCGCACATCATATTCCAGGTTGGCTGAACTAAATCTTGTGAACAATGTCAACATCACCTCTGTATTCTGAGCCATGCTGATCACATTCTGTCATGATGTGCTGAACATTTTTAATGTTATCTCCTGATTTCAGTATTCTCTTTGCTTCCTTTTCATTTTGGAATACACATGTATAAATTGTCAAAACCTTCCTCATTCTGTTATTTATTATATTTCATTGTTAAGTCTATTGGAGATTAAAAAAAATATGCCATTGTTATCCTGACCAAAAAAAGCACTAAACCCTGGTTCCACATCTTGATAGTTACTTCAGTCTCTCATGCAGCAGGAGATGGAGGCTGAATGAAAGCCTAACCCCATGTAATGAGAAATGTGTATATGTATGTAATCTGATGCATGTCTCACAAGCAACAAATTTTTAAAAATCATGTTTGAAAGAGAAAGAAATGACACATATTTTGGTCAGGGCTTGGAATATGGAACTTCAACTATTTCTGCTGACTGCATTGTTTAAACTCTGTGCAAGAAATGTCTGCCCCCAGGAAATTCTCAATCCCCCAACATCGAGGAAATTGAAATGGAAAAAACCCATTACACTGACCTCTGCCAAGGGGGTGACTCTAGGAGCAAAACAATGATAGTAAGATATTTAATATTGATCCACATTGTACTCATATAGTCCTTGCTTCCTATTTGGTAACAGGCAAGACAAATTTCTGGATACATCTCTGAAGCTCTAGAGGGCTATTCAGGATGGAGGCAAGGTCAAAGGCAAATCCAGAGTTTGCAGTAAGGAGAAAGAAAAAATAAAGATTAAATGAATGAACGAACTCAACTGAGTGCTCTTTGTAGTTAAGAAAGAGGAACAATCAATATGAGAGTGAACTTCATGCCAGCTACTGTGTCGGGTTCTTTACATTCATTTCATATAATCAGCACTACAACAGGAAACCCAGGCATGGAGGAATTAAGCAAATGCCCAGGGTCACAGAGCTGACAAGAAGCAGATCCTCCAGTCTACTGACTTCTTCACTCAGATCCAACTGCCTGCCCAGAGTTCGGTGACAGCATTTATTTAGCTGATTTTATGCAATACCTAACAGTGACACAGCAGGCAGATGTATATGTTCAGGTAATTTTGTCTGATAACAGCAAAACATCAGTGAAGTTTTCTCCTGGTTATATCTGCTAAAAGGTTAGCACTGAGTATCAGGGTTTGCCCATCAAAGATGTCAGTGAGCGTGTCATAGGAAAATGGCGCCAGTTGAATAAGGCAACAAATGAACATGGTCAAGTTGGTAGAAGTGGTTTATTTCAGTGTATAATGTCAGAAATTTAGGATGTCAGCACGCCCTTAGGGGGCTCTATCAGTTGGAGCATCTTTTAACATCGGTAGATCTTTGGATTTCAACTTGTCTTTCCAAGCAGTTCATGCTATAGTACCTGGAAAGCCCTCATTAATTCCAGGTTGCTTACCCCTATTTCAGAGTTTTTCCTTGTCGTATTTTGATATTTCCTAATTAAGAATACTAATATGGCGGTTTATACATAGCTTGTCCTATTTTCTCCATAGCGTAACTTAACATGGAACCTATATCTTTAGCGAGACCCTCCTCCGTGTCCTACCATGTGAAACAAACAAGCAAACTCGAAAGGGGAAAAAAAGAATATTGCCTGGCTATGTGATTATTTTCATTAGCAGTGGGTCTGTCTGCCTCTGTGTGATTGAGATGCAATCCGTTTCTGCTGCAGTTCTCATTTACTCCCAGGAAACAGTCTCAGTTGTCTAAGGAGTCAACACCTTCTGACAGGAACCATCTGGCCAGCCATTCATTAACTCCCACAATGCTGCTTGTGAATTTGCCTCTCTGCCCGTGACCAGTGACACTGTCTGGAGAGTGGATGTGGCTAAAAGCAATCTTGTTTCCCTGTTTGGATCCTCTGGGCATCACCAGGCATCAGTCCTATAGGCAACATCCTACTTGGGCTGTAGGTTTGCTTTATAATTAAATTGAATACCTGATGTCATTTTGGAAATTTAAAGTTGAGGATCACAAACAAGCAAAAGAACAAAAGTTTTAAGTGGTAGGTAGTTCAAAAAAGTATGAAAGGTTTTTTTGTTCGGTTTGAGAATGGAAAACCATGGAGAAAATTCTTCTTTAGGAGGAATTTTTTTGGAAAGTGGCTAACAAATTTAGGGGCATGATCTAATTAATTTATTGGTTTACATCCACAAATCCCTTCTTTTGCTTTCTTGCTGTGTTATTTACTTTTATTATTTAGTCCGTTTCTCTTGCTTCACATCCCTATACTCAGGGGTCACGTGGACTAGTAGAAGAGAGAATAGGAAGGTTTTTTAACAAACAACTTGTATTATGTCTATTTACCTGGACATCACTTCTGAATATTTCTTAATTTGGGTTTTATTATTTGACAACAGGACAAAAATCCCAAACTGGCTCTGTCAATCTCACATAGTTTTTAAAAGGCACAGTTGCTATGAATATCCAATAAGACAGACTGCATGAAGCAGCTCCTTCGCCGCGATCTGTTGAAAGTCAGCCCTCAACACAGGGGTTTGTAAAGAAAAAAAATATATCAAAACCAAAGGAAAAAAAGATACAATGCATGAAAAAACACTTTTTCATTGAGCATCTATTTGAGTTATACAATATCACAGATGCGGGGATCCCAAAATACAAGACATTAAACCTGCCATCCAGTGGAGAGATAGACACAGAAACAAAAAATATAAGCCATTAAGATTCCTAAAACCAAGGTCTGAGGAGCCATGATGATACTAGAGAGTGCAACAGAGAGGGACAGGGTCCCTCCATTGTCATTTTGAAACCTTTAAGTAATTAAAACAGGGTAAAATTTTGGGTAGGGAAATGGCAAGATCTGATTATAAGAAGAGTCTGGTTCATGTTTGCCAGGGAGAGCCATTGGCTTTTACCGTGTGGGCAATGGGAGAGTGTTGGCGAGTTTGCAGTAGGGTTAGAGATGATTGGGAAAGTCTTGCAACGCTGTCAGGGGAGGTTGGAGGAATGATTAGGAGCTCACTAAGGAGCGTTCCCAGTAGTAGTGCCTGGTAGGTGATGATCCAGGAGCTTGAGTAGCAGCAGTGAAGGTAAAGAAGAGCAGAACCATCAGAGAAATGGAGTGTGCAAGATCATCAGATCTTGCTGTGGTCATCAGAATTACTTTAATCCAGAAGACCCAGCTGCAGATCAGTGTTCATCCTGTCTCAGGCTCGCCATTTTCAGGCTCATTTTTTCCCCTTCTAGCTTTCCTGTAGGGGAGATTTTTCTCTTCCATTTTGTGAGTTATTTGGCCCGCCATGAGTCTTGGAAGGATTCTTCTGAAATTTTCTGAGGCCAAGAATGTTGCCAATAATATCACGTTTCTAGAGTAATTCTTCTCCCAAACTTTGAACTCTGTGAGGGCGGGAACCAGACCTGTCTCGCCCCCTGCTGTATCTCTGCCTTCCTCCCCCCCCCCCCCGACAGTATCTATCACAGAATAGATGCTCAAGGGGGAGTTGGTGATGGGATGCCTGGGTGGCTCAGTCGGTTAAGCACCTGTCTTTTGCTCAGGTCATGATCCCAGGGTCCTGGGATCGAGTCCCACAGTGGGCTCCTTGCTCAGTGGGGAGCCTGCTTCTTCCTCTGCTTGTGCTCTCTCTCTCTGACAAATAAATGAAATCTTTTTTAAAAAAACGAGGACTTGGTGAATGCACCGGTGATAAAGCTTGTAAACAAGATACCTTGAGAGGTCAGAAGGGTAGATAGAGCTACACAATAAAGTGAAAAGTTTGCATGAATGTAAGCAGGCTCAGTAATGGTAATGGTAATGATAGCCAACATTTGTTGAGTTCTCGTTAGTCTCATGCACCATGATAAATGCACTTTGTGTGCATTATCTGATTTCATTCTTACAGCAACGCTCTGTGGGTGCTCTTTTCATTCCCATTTTGCAGATGAGGAAAACAAACCTTAGAAGTTACACATCTCATGACTGGCAGAGCCTTGGCTTAGTCCTGGGTTATTTAGGGACAAAAACCTCCTCTAAACCACTGTGCTGGATTTCATGACCCCTCGAATGATGTGAATTCTGTCAAAAATGACTATTTATATGGGTTAATCCTTTCTTTTCTCAGCACATTTCTGTGTCTTTCATTCCTGGATTATTCCACATCACTTCTCAAGCTACATGCCTGGATTTGACAGGCATGGATGCTGTCTTCCTCCTTTCTCTCCATTTGTCCTCTCCTTCCACCCTAAATGATGCTATGCAGTCATGTGTTGAGGTGAATGTGCTGAGTAGTTAGAGATATGGGTCTCTATCCCAGCAGAGTGATGGTCTTATACATTTTCCAGTCCAACCTCTCTCTGGTTCTCCATCTTTCCCCTCCTCTACTATTGCCACAAGTTGGTAGGTGAAGGTATGGGTGAAGTAGCACTTGTAGGTAAAGGTACTAGTAGTGAGAACAGCCTTCAAGGAAGACCAGCTTCTCAAGGGTAGGAACTGGGCATTATTTACCTCCCTGTGCATCTCCTAGTTCACTGGCTGGCCCCTAGAGACACCTGAGAAACATTTGCTGATCTGCTTAAGTATGGATGGATGTGAGCCATCTTAGGAGAAAATTGACAGTTCCCTTTATTTTCTGTGCAATATACTGTTTTCTTTTTTACATATTTTTGACACATTAACACAATATATTCAACACAGACCTATGAGCATCTTCTCTTTTCTCTCTTTGTGATTTATCTCCTCCCTACTAAATGTATACATTATATATAGGGTACTGTTACAGAAACAAACTCCTTATGTATCACAGTGAAGATATGGGCGTTTGCTTGCCTTTTTGGTCCCAGATGAATAGCTGTACATATAATGTAGCTTCCCCTGTAAACCATCCTTTTCTTTAAAGATGTCTCTTCTTTTATTTTTTTAATTTTTATTTTTTTTTTGATTTTCAGAAATTTATTCATAAGAAGCAATAGGAGAAGAAGAATTCTTAGTATTTTAACAACAAATATTATTACATGTGACAATATAACCATCATTTTAAATTAAAAGTAAAATATCAACCCAAGCTTGATCAAGAAGTGATTGCTTACTAATGGGTCAAAGTGACTTGTGATAAATTACTATAATTGAAATAAAGAATTATCAAAATTATAATGCACAATAGAGTATATCTGTGGAGGTGGTTCCAAGCTTGAGAAAAAAAGTTAATGAGACTCTCCAGTTAATATTGAGGTAAAAAACCTTGAAACCTCTGAAAAAAAGCACTAAGAAGTTTGAAGAATTCATAACATTCAGAATTTCTGAAGAAAAAGGAGTCACAAGAACAGAGAGTTCAAATGTAAAAACATATGAATACTTCAGAAATAGAAGCATTAGCCCATGTTAATAATGGAAAAAAAAGAAAGGTGAGGTGAGTAGGAATTATCATTTGTGGAATGTGTGTTTGGTGCCAGATACTGTAAAAATTATTTCACTTATAAAGATGTCTCTTCTTTTAAAGGCTAATACTATAATATACATTATTTTAATTGCAATGTGCTATGATTTTACAAATACTGAGGCTGGTCTTAAAAAAAGAAAGAAAACTTTTGACAATAACTTGCTCTCTGATTTCAAGGATGTCTCTTATTTGTGATATCAATTCCCCTTGTGCCTTGGACTTTGTTTTTTTCCATTTCACCTCCAAAATTACATTGAAAACATCTGCTAAGGACTTATTTAAACAGCTAGTTAATGCTTTATAAAGCTCAGAGGTGCGCCCATCTGTTCCAGGAGCATTCTCTTTTCTCAAGAGCTATGTCATATTTTCTACCTGACAGCTGGGTTTGCATCACAACCCTTAATTTCTCTATCAGTAGTATGGCACCTTACATTAAAGTTTATAACTTATTTTTTCTCTTTTGCCTTGCTCTGAACAAATCTAAGAACAATCAGGTTATTTACTTCTTTTTTTGTCTTACTTAAATCTTTCATTTCTGTTTTAGTTTATAGAGCCAAGATGTCTTTTTTTTTTAATCTTCATAACAAAATAGAAGTCAGGATGTAGTTCTGATGGATTTAATCTCTAGCATATCACTCCTTGGGCCCCTCTGCAAACCCCTTTAGCTCACATGAGGTCCCCAGGGATAATTTACATACTTCTTACTCCATACTGAAGACCAGTCCCAGTATCTCCTCCATCCTTCCTCCTTAGAATGTTTCTGCTTTCTCAGGGATGAGGCAGGAGCCAATCCTCTGTGTCTCCTGACAGAGGAAAATTCATTTCCAGATCTTCACATGGTCCCAGGGAAGCCCGATGTCTAGGCTGAGATGACAGAGGAGGCTCTCCCTTCCTGTCCATTCCTCTCTGGGTGGTCAGACTCAACTACTGTCTCCACACAATCTCTTCACTGTTTTCCTCTCTCCTATGTCCATCCTTTTATATTTTCAAAATAAGCGAGAGGGTTCAGGAGTTAACCAGTTCTCAGAAATTTCTTTTGTAAAGTCTGCATGTGGGGATCTGTTTCATATTCTTCAGGGTATCTGATTCCTAATATACTGGCACATCATTTGAAAGAGAGAACAGACGAGTCCTGATTTAACTTCCGGTTACACTTTCCTCACTGCATAATTTTGTTATAGTGACAGCAATTCACATGTAAAATTTGCTCTGTCCTTAGAGAAAATCAGGTGGCATCTTGCAGCTATTCATCCCTTACGTACTCAAAAATTAATTCGCCCCAATGGCTACCTTTTTCCAATGTAAGAATCCTAATTCCCCCAACTTTTTTTTAAAAGATTTTATTTATTTATTTGACAGAGAGAGACACAGTGAGAGAGGGAACACAAGCAGGGGGAGTGGGAGAGGGAGAAGCAGGCTTCCCGAGGAGTGGGGAGTCCAATGCAGGACTCGATCCCAGGACCCTGGGATCATTACCTGAGTTGAAGGCAGACGCTTAATGACTGAGCCACCAAGGCGCCCTCCCTCAACTTTCTTTATGTGCCCATCTTCCACGCTTCTCCTGATTTTCATGAATATCCTCTAAGAGGCAATTACCCCCTTAGTCTTCTTTCTTTTGCTCCATCAAGTATAGGGATGCTGGAAGGAAGAGGTACATCACACATGTCATGCTGACTTAAACCTTAGAGAAGTTTATTTTTGGCTCAAATTGAGGATTTAAGAAGGGGCTTATCTGACTCAGGTTTGCCTGAGAACACTAGCTATGTCCCTTGGTGTCTGATTCCTTCTCAAAATAGAGCTCCTGTGTCTCAGAAAGCAAGCATAGTTTTCCATTTGGTCTTCAACCAAAGAAAATACTGTCAGTTCCAGTGAGTCAAATGCAAGGTCATCTGTGCCAGTCCATTAAAAAAAAAAAAAAATCATCCAACTGCTGTTGGTAGATGACAGTTTCTAAACGCAAATCCAAAAACTGGAAAAAATGCGAGCAGTTACTTTGCATTGATGTAGGCATGGGTATTTTTTGTTTATCATGAAGAAAAACAAAAAGATTACTTCCTGTACTAGTCTATGCCTACACACAATGGGAGCCATATTTCTCTGTAAACCAGTGTGCTGAGAAAGCTAGTTTAGAAGCAAGGGTTAGTAACAGAACTGGGAAGTCATCCTAACACTCTTCCTGTACTCTGGGGAGATTTTTGCTCAGGGGGTTGGGAATTGGGCAGTTGTTCCTGTATCTGATGATCCATGCAATTTTAGGCCGGTGTTTCTCCACAGCCCAGTTTCTTCAGCTGTGGAGTGAGTGGTAACAAAAGGATTATTGGATAGTTTGTTAGTGAAATGGGCTCGTTGTCGAACAAGATATTTTTAGGAAATACTTGCAGGTAAGCCTAACCGTTGTAAGTGAAGCAAGTCTATCTTCTGTTTTTTAAGAGGTGGTCCATGGACAGCCATCTCTAGGGAGCGTAGTGAGGAAGGAGATACGTGGTTATCTTGATCATTTTCCTTTGTTTCCTTTGGGGCCTTTTGTTCATCTGGTTCTCAGTCAACTTTGAGACTTGTTTTAATTTATGCTCTCATTTAAAGAACCAGTGGAGTGCAAGCTCTCTGAATGTTAGCTGATACCAACATTAGATAGCCCTCTAAAGGGCATTAAAGTTTTATTGTGGGCTCTTGCAGATAAAAAAAAAAAAATCTAAATCCAAAGATAGGAATTTCCAATGATAGAACTACAGTTACAAGTGTAAGAGAAGCATTTCCAGTGCTCTCAGACTCATAGTTGGTCATAGTTGGTCATTTCCTCTGTCTGTTAAGGCCAGTCTTGGGTCCAAGAATATATGGAAAAGATGGTCATGATTTTGCAGGCAATCATGGGCAAACTCTGGAATACTCTTGTTGTCAAAAGTTAAAAACAGATTCTAATTTGCATTACGGTTTTCTGGGTCTTTTTGGCTGGACTATTTCCTGGAGATCCTTTTAGATTTTACTTATATCCTGTTTCCCTGGCAAGGCATGATATACATTTCCTTACTGCCTTCAGAAGCACTGGAACATCTGGAAAGTTTTCCTCTCCCTTTCCCAGATTCTTTTGAAGAAGCTTAGTAGCAGTACCAAGGGCATTTATTTTCCTGCAGAGCAGATGGAGGAAGACAAGAGCAGAGTGAACTTTCTCATGTTTTCCACTGAGAGTCAAGTGTTTCCATCCTACTTACTCTTTGCACTCGAAGCCATCATTTCTGTAGATTTCTATAATACCAAAAGGCACAAAACCAAAATTCATTGTGTATAAGAAATATGTTAGAAGATCACTCCTAACTTTGAGAATCATTAAGGCTTTTCCTGTGAGATATCATGGATTGTCTTATAACTATGCAATGGCTTCTTCTCTACCTAGCCAAATCCAGGCCTTCTCCTCCAAATTCCACCACCCAAAGTGATCACTTCTCACATCCCTTACTCTTACTGTTAGATCCCTGGCACTTAATCATGTACTGGTATAAGTTTGTGCTGTTACCTTCCTTAACATTTTACATTGTGTTGAATATGCATTGTACCTTCATGACATTTCTACAGGGCTTTATTCTTCTGATTAAAGAGGGAGCATGACAAGTATGGGGCTTCAGAACGCTGCTTGACTCTAAACTTTGGGCCAATCATATAGACACATATAGGTTCTTGAGTCATTTCTTTAGCATCTCAGCAATCATGATGATTAATCTGAAAAAAGCAAAAACATAGTTGCTGAAAGGAAGATCTGCAATGCATCCAGCATACGAGCACAGAAGACATGCTTGGAGATACCCAGTGTAGACATGGGTCATGAATGGACCACAACATGGCCCCATGATGGCCATTGTTTGGGGACCTGAAATGGGATAACTGCAAACAGCAACATTAGAGCTACCTGAAGCATACCTTAAGATAAGAAAATATGTAAGTATTGATTGTTAGAAATAAACAATTAGAAATATCCAATTAGACACAGTAGAGATATCTTTAAAAACAAGTTCATAATGGGCGCCTGGGTGGCTCAGTTGGTTAAGCGACTGCCTTCGGCTCAGGTCATGATCCTGGAGTCCCGGGATCAAGTCCCGCATCGGGCTTCCTGCTCGGCGGGGAGTCTGCTTCTTCCTCTGACCCTCTTCCCTCTCGTGCTCTCTATCTCTCATTCTCTCTCAAATAAATAAATAAAAATCTAAAAAAAAAAAAAGTTCATAAAAAAACTCTAAAATACATTGCATCTGCCTGCTCAAATCCAATCAAATTTATATGTGTACAGTGTTGAAATGAAAGCCAGTTATGTATTATGTTTAACCCCACATATAAATGCAAAGTCATTAGTGTAATAAGGAGAACTGTGTATTTATATATCATCTATTATCTGTGTCCATGGGGGGATAAGAAATCTGTGTTGGCCTTCTATCATTCCCAATTTAATATTTGGTTGGTTCACTTATATAGCTTTGTAAGAGATTTTTATAATTTCAAAAGCAAGGCAGAAAACTAATATTCATTGTGCATCAAGAATGTGTTGGACACTATGTTATAATTTCAACCTTTATTTTATCTTTGCAACCATGGTCTGAGATCAGATATTGTTACCTCCATTATTTACAGAAGAGAAAAGCAAAGCTCAGAGAGGTTAAATAATTTATCTATAGCTACACTTGGGGAACACCAGGACCAGGGTTCAATGCCAGCTCTGTAAATTCCAGAATGCATTATGTTCCATTACACGGACAAAAACACTTTGGGGAAATTGCAAGTTTTCACAGTGCCAGACTTAACAAAGACAATTTTTAAAGTGCAAAATGTCATTTAATGGAAGCAATAGTCTTCAGTTAAAAAATTGATGTGTCAATAACAGATTACTTTCCTAAGCCCTGATGGATGTTAACTAGTCTGGTTTTTCATATCCCCTTCTGGCCCATTCCCTACCTACCCCACTTTGCCCCACTCAGGCTGTAGGAACCTACCTAACTTTCTATTCATATTTGTCACACCGAGACCCTTATCAATTGTGGACCTGCTTTGCACATGCCTTGTGGATCTATTTTATGTTCCAGGTATAGTTCTTAAACATAGAAGAGATTTCTTCTCTGAACAAACAGAACATGAAAGGTTGCAGACTCAGAGAAACCAGGCACCATCATAGGCAAGAGTGAAGCCATGGGTTGGAAAAAGGGTTTTGAGTAAAAGTCTGAATAATGACTCATGGGACACAGGGCTAGTGGCCCAGGGCCCAGTGTTCAGAAGGATCCTGTGCTTGATTTAACATCGCTGCCATTTTGAAATTCTTAATCATTTTATCTTTGAGCTTGTGTTTTGCAAGGGAGGTTCGAAGGGATGCTGGAGCATGAATGTGAGCAGAGGAGATACCCATAAGGTGCATGCCTATTGTTCCTTGCTGTGCATTCGAGTATAGCGTTTGTGATGCCCATGAGCACAGAGGTTCAGTGGACCCAGATGTGTGGTAGTTTAGCAAGAGTCAAAGTGAGCACAGGGTGAGCTGACAGCCCCAAGGGACCATACTTTCTGCTCATATCAGAACTTTCAATGCAGAAAAAGGCCAGTTGTATTCTAAGAAACATGACCACCAGGAAACCCTATCATGTGTCCTTTCTTATCCCTGTTCATTTTCTGTATTTGTCAAACCACCTACAATGAAAACAATGACAAAGAAGCAAAAGGACAGATAGGGCGACCCATAGTGCCTTTCTTCTCAGTCCCAACTTATTCATCATGAAAGTGGAGAGTTTAGTAGAATATATACTTATCAAGAGGTGAAATGAAGACGATTTTTATTTATTTTTTTTGTAGAGCATTTCCATTGCTTTGGTTAAGAACAAAACATATATATATGTAAGTACACGCCTAGGAAATAAAAATTGTGTAATTTCAGTGATTCTGCTTCAGAGTTAAATGCTCTTATATTTGCATTTAAAACTGGCATTGTGTGATATAAAGATGAGCAGTAAAAATTATGCTAATAATTTAAAATTTTAATTTTTTAAAATTTAGAACAACTTTAAATAGCAACTAAAAAACCACCATGACAAATTGAGAGAGAGACTACAGAAGAAAGCTTTATATTTTAGGAACTTTGATGGCATTTTTCCTGCTTTTGGAACCAGGGGCTCACATTTTCATTTTGCACTGGGCCCCACAACGCATGAAGCTGGCCCTGGTAGGATGCCTCGCTTGTTTTTCTGAAGGCCAGCAGCTAGGTATATGCTCCAGTGAGGGAGATTGCTGGGATTCTGCTCGGGAGACATCAAACAGCCTCAGAAAAAAACAAAAAAAAACCTTCCATTAACTTAGGAGTTCACCAGTAAAGAGTGCACTTTCTAACCCCGTTTTCTCCCCAGAAAACCCTGCAAGGGTCTGGGCCTTCCCATGCACTCTGGATTTCCAATCAGTTTTAGGGCATCACTTTATGAACAGACAGCCAAGGACCTGCAAACATCAGAGGAAAGCTTCCAAATGGAAAGAGAGCAGCCAGATAAACATCAGATCCCCAGGAAAAAAGAGGGCACAAGGAGGTTATCTGATATAATGATGCACCTAGAAAAAAAAAAGCTTCTGAAATTCTTTTACAATCAAGCATTTGAAATAATATCAATGACAGGTATGTAAAAACCATGCAAGTCTCAAGAAGTGTGACAAAATTGATGGTGTGGGAGAAAGAAGATCATCAGAATGTACCACATGGCCTTTCTCGGCACCTTATAACATGACCACTCTATGTTGGGTTAGATAAAATTGTTCTATGACTGTATTTGGAGGATTTGGTGAGGACAGGTAGAGAAGAGTGGAGGAACCGACCCCTCATCTAGCAGAAAAAGAAGTCAACAGATGGTGTCTAACACTGATAAATCCAGGACTCACAGGGTAATTACTGAGGAATATGGAAATAAACTCCAGAGGAAATACACAAAGAGGTTGAAAGAGATGCCTCCAAGGAGCATAGCTAAGCAGTGAGGGGCTGAGAGAGCAAGCAGGGGATGGTGGTTTTCTTCAGATGTCTTTTACTTCTGTTGAATTTTTAAACTCTGCACATACATTGCATTGATAGATCTTTTCAGTAAAGGCAAAGAAATGCCAGAAAATGAAAAGAAAAGGATATTGGTTGTCTTATGGAATTTCCAGGAAGGCTGGAGAGTGATGCTTGCTAGTTGGGCGGGAACAGGAGAAGTGTTGGGGAGGATGATGCTGCTAACTCTGCGGGGCGGTGTGAGCTCCAGCTGGCACAGCCTTCACCACCATGGTGGTCATGAGACATATTTGGCAGCACACATCTCCACCATCCCTGGATCTTTGCATCATGGCCGCTGGGTCTATTGTCTTGGGTGGGGGCATCTGATTGGCTGACTAGGTTGTATGCCATGAATGGCGGCCAGTTTGGTGGAGGTGACAGAGAAGTGGGCTTTCTATAGAGCAGGAGATGGGCTCTGCCTCCTGTAAAGATTCACATGGCAAACGTTAATTTCTAGGAAGGGGGTTCAGATGTTAGGCAACTGAAAAGAATATCAGATGTACACTATGGTCACTTTCTGATGGAAGTATAGACCACTTTAAATATTTTGTCTTTCTCCTCTCTATCAGGCAAATTTTTAGGGAATCTTAAGCTTTTGAGGGCTTAACTCTAGGGGAGGGTACATGATATCTGTCTGTCTGTCTGTCTAACTATCTATCTATCTATCTATCTATCTATCTATCTATCTATCTATCTATCTTTCTCTTCTCTTCATCAATTTATCATTTCCCTATCGGTAAACCTATGTATCTCACACTATGCCCAAGTATTTTCTTTAGTAAAACAATGGTATAATGCAGCAGATTCTCTGGAAAAGTGTGTGTGTGTGTGTGTGTGTGTGTGTGTGAACAGTGGAGTGACTGGAAACACAGATTCCAAGGGAAATCAGAGGACTCTACAAATCAAAAACTTACAAATAAGAATGAGTTGAAGATCATTCTATCCACAGAAGAAAAACACAGCATTCCCCGAAGGAGAAAAATGCCTTCTCCCACCTTCCCCTTCATTCAAACTGAAGAGTAAGCAGCATCTTTCCAAATAATTCCAGGAACTGAGCAAAGTTTGAGACAAACCATGGACTTGCCTACAATTTCTGTAAAGAGTGTGTGGGGGATGTTCAGTGCGAGACCCTGCGGTGGATAGGAGGGTTCTGCATCAAGGAACATATCTAAGGAGAAGTCAACTCCAGAAAGCTTGTCATTTCTTCAGCCAATACACACTTGGGAGTTTGGTGTGCTGTTCATTAAGTTGGCTTACTAAACATAAGTTCCTATTAACTAACTTTTATCCTAGTGATTGTGAGCTTTCAATAGGAAACCAAGAGGGTTGACAGACACATTTGTTGCATATTTCATGTACTCCCAAGAGGTTTGGCACTGTGAGGAGCCAGGCTGGGGAGGGCGGAGATGGATATGCCAGGAACATTGGTATTCCAGGCCAACAGTCTGAGGACCCTGCATAGGAGGCTAGCCGTGACTGTTCTAGATAATTAGCGTGTGTTACATATTCATATATATTTACATTATAAATGTATAAAGGCACACACACAGCAATATCTTTAATTTGAGCAAGTAAAAAATTTTCGGCTCCCTACCTTTTGCTAATTCTCTAAGCTGCTAGGTTTGTTGTGCTGTAGGATTTTCAATAAACACCTCTGAGAATACTCCTCCACCTGGATTTAAAGTAATTTGCATTTCCTCTAGTGTGAAACCAATTCACCACAGGTATAGACCTAAGTAATTACAAATATCAGATGCAATTTTAGTAATTGCATTTCTTGTCTGAAAGTGGTATTCATAGAGAATATAACTTTAGGTGAGCATATCAAGAGTTTGTTTGCCAGAAGAACAAAATCCTTGCAGATAGCGGGTGAGCTGTGATCAGGTTAAAAAGTCAGTCTGATCTCTACATGTAATGAAGTTGATGAAGAAAAGTCATTAATTCAAATTTTTGGTGAAATATGTTCATGCTGGGC
Source organism: Mirounga leonina (assembly GCF_011800145.1). Classification (NCBI taxonomy): domain Eukaryota; kingdom Metazoa; phylum Chordata; class Mammalia; order Carnivora; family Phocidae; genus Mirounga; species Mirounga leonina. Next base: position 21,026,093 of record NW_023270709.1, on the reverse strand, counting down.
GTGGAGGAAAGGAGGATTTAAACAGGTGGCATGATATTTGGGAAAAAGCCCGATTGATTTTAAACTGCAATTCGGAATGAAGAACAGAATGTTGATTCTAGCAGCGTCTGGCAGGCAGCTCAGTGGAATATTTAGCCTTGCTAGATCGGGCTTCATACCAACCTGACGAGGTTTATTTCAGAAACTGGAAATCTGATGGAAATGTGAGAAGTGGTATATACATGGTTATAACCCGAAGCTGGCCGAAAAGAAGCTGCTCACTGGAATGCCATGACCATCCACTGTGTAGAGCCCTGTGCTGTGTATAAGTGATTTGGGGTGAGGTGGGGGTGCTATCTGGGAAGAAAGGCAGAGAAGTTTACTATTAATTTAAAGCAAGACCTACTTCCTACCTTTAAATAATTTAAGTAGAAACTTTCTGGGAAAGAAGGCACCTGAATGAAGTCAAGTAGTCCAATTGGCTCTTCCGCCATTTTGGATCTTGGTCGTCTCCATTGTGTCCAGTGATCTAAATTCTATTCCCTGGGGCCCCACAGAAAAATCAAATCCTTCCTCCCCATGACAAATGACACTGTTGAAGGCCTGCATGGTGTGCTCCGTAATTATCTTTTTTAAGGATCGGATACCCCTGTTTCCCTCAAGTCTTCCTCATGACATTTTCAGCCCTTTCCTCAGCCTGTTCCTCTTTCCGAAAATCATTCATTTATCAGACATTTATTGTGCACTAACTGTATGCCAGGCCTGTCCACAGCTAGTCTTCTGAAATAAAGATCTATTCCCTTCCATAAAGGAGCTCTGGGGCTAGCGGGTGAGACAAACGAAAAATATATACCAGGATAAGTGCTATAATAGGGATATGCATAGAGTATTGTGGGAGAATCGTTTGTCTTTTTTGTGCAGAAATAAGCAAGACGTTCCAGGTAGGGTTTGACTGATACAGAGCAGAGAGGGTCTCTCGTGTCTTAGGATTTAAAATCTCTCATCCGTAACTATATTTATGTGCCCCTTTTCATACCTAATGTCATTTATTTATTACTTTGATCTCTTTTTCTTTATCATACTTGTCAAAAGTGGTTTATTTTACTGACTCTTATTTTTATTAATGTCTTCTTTTATTGTTATCAATTCCCTCCACTTTAAAAAATGATTTTTATGTTGTGTATAGCTTTCTGAGCTTATTCATTTTCAACCTTTTGGTCTCTAGTATATTCTTTTAATTCTGTACATTTCCTCTGGGTACTGCTTGAGCCACACTCCAAAGGTTTTTGTGTATGAAGTTCTTGGGGTCGCTCAGTTATAAACAACTTGTAAAGTTGGGTTTGTCCTGCCCCAAAGTTCTCCCAGTGACCCTTTTAGATCTTGATGTTCCTGCTAAGAGGACACTTGAAGCAATTGCCCCTGCAGAGGGCCACCCTCCCATCAGCATCCCTTTGCCCTCCACAGCCATTTTGAAAATAGCAGCAACATTCCCTCTAATTAGGGTGGACAATGAGGGGTGCTGGCAAAGGGGTATGTTTTTCTTAGCCATGTTGCCAACATGAGAAATTGAGCTTGGAGAAAGACCCCTTGCCAGAACAACTAGTTAAAACAAGACTGTGATTGCGTCCAGATTTCATCAGAATATGATGAGGTGCATCATTAAGCAAGGTGGGAGGGGGCTGGACTTGTGAACATCTATTCTCCTACTCACTCAAAGCAGCAGAGTTCAGGGTGAGCACAGGTGATTCTCATAAAGCTTTGTTTCAGGTGGATGCCTGCTGGGCTGGCGCTTAGGGAAATGATGTAGCCCGTTTGTTACTTTCTTCTCTCCCTTCTTAAAATCACTTTTCCTGAACACAGTGGGTTCATGTTCCCCTGACCCCTTTCCTATGAAACTTTGCCCTTAAGAAAGGATCTGGAAACTCCAAGATGTAAATGACTGATACTTAATGTACTATCTCACTCAGACTGACGCTCATTGTGAAGGGAACAGGGAACCTTAAGTTGAAGGAAATCAACGTGTATTCATAGACCTTCCATCATTGATGGGATGGGGGACTATTTGTAGGCGGCAGGAGATCCAGACTCTGATGTGGATGAGGGCTTGGTTAGTGTCTTAAATGAATGAAGAGGGTTGGTGGATATAAAGCAGTAGTTCTCAACCGGAGGACATTTTCCGCCCAGGGGACATTTGGCTGTTATCTGGAGACATTTTTGGTTGTCCTAATTGGAGTGGAGGGCACTTGTTACTAGCATCTAGTGAGTAGAGGCCAGGGATGCTGCTAAACATCCTACAGTGTTTAGGACGGTACCCCCATAACCAAGAATTATCCGACCCCAAAATGCCAATAGTTCCAAGGTTGAGGAAGCTAGGTGTAGAGTGATATGCATTTGGTAGTGACCGTGGACCCTATGTTGGAGATAGAGCGGGGAGAGCTTCAGTGTGCCAACTGCAGACCACTTTCCCCGAATAAAGGGCTCTCACGACTTAGCAGTCAAGTTATTGTCCCATGGCCCAGTGTAGACAGATCTTCTGACTTCTTTGGAGAATTAAAAAATTCAGATTTTTACATAAAATTTCTACATTTAAAAATAGAGGAAATTAATCATATGGGATTAGGAATTAATCCAAATGAACAATGGTTAAGAGAACCGCACTAGACTTGGCCTTTCGGTGGCTTACTTACAAAGCCCTGTGCCAGACAGTTTTGTCCTCATTGTGTAGCTGTGGGTTATAAATCCAGTCCTTCAAGGGACCAGGAAATCTCTGCCCATCAGTCCTGTGCCCAAAGACCACGACCATACTACGAGGCAGGAGCCAAGGAGAACTCTGCTTCCGGTGTGTGGACAACATGTATTAATGCTCTAAAATTGTCCTAGCACCGTTTAACATAGTTTCCCAAAGCAATCTTACCTTTCTTCTTATAAAAATCGCATTATAAAAATCACATTTCAGATTCTGGACTTCTACTAATCCAAATATCTACTTGACACAGTTGTGAAAAAGATTAAATAAGATAATATACATGAAAGTTCATAGTGTAGAGTTGTCTGGCACTAAAAGAAATGTTAGTCAACCCTAAATGCGAAGCTAATACTTCACTATTTGAATGGGACTGTAGGTTTTGTTTTTGTTTTGTTTTGTTTTGTTTTACCTGGGTAGAATTAGTGACCAGCTCCTGGGATAATGAGCTGAGCTCACTCAGCTTGAATTTGGAGGGTAAACACATGTTCTTTGTGTCTGGGAGGTATGCTTGAGATTTCCTTTGTCTCTCGCTGCTTTGGGGAAAAGCAAATTTGGCATGGCCTTTGAATGTCTGACTCCCCCACACTTTTTTTTTTTTTTTTTTTTTTAGTATGGAAGCTTTGTAAATTTGCCTTGTTAAAAACAAGCGCCATCTTCATACCTGCTGAAACCTAATTCTCATCCAGAGGCTCTGTAATGAACAAAGGGGGCAGTAATACCAACTGCGGTGCAGACAGCCCAGCCCACGCAGGTACACGGGCTCGGCTGCACCGACCGGGGAGGGAGGCCGTTTGTAAAGAATACTTTTTATTGGAACTCCTTCGCCTCCCCCAGCCCAGCCCTGAGCCATGAGAAGAAGAGCGTTGTCAACGAGACAGGCCAATTTTACCCATCTTACACAATAGTGCATTACAGACTTTCCAAGAAGACGCCATTCAGGGTGAATCACCAAATTCAGGATGAAAAGGTTTTGATTTGCAAAAGCGCTCAAGCATTTCTCCTTAGAGCTGGAGATGGCAAGGAAGGAACCGACGTGCACGCAGCTGCTTCACCTTTGGGCCAGGTGCGCTGGCAAGCTCTCCGAGGTGGAGCAGGGCAAATGCACCCAGCATTCACAGACGCCTTTGTCACACCCTGGGTGCCCGGGCCATGAATGCCTTATTTAAGGTGGAAAAGAATGAGAAGGTGCTGGTGATGGTGGGGTATTGAAATGTGTGGAACTGAGTCAAAGCAACAGCCACTGAAATTAATGTTAAAATTTTCAGGTCCTCAATTGGATTTCATCAACACAGGTAGGAGGTGATGAGCAAGAATGCGAGATTGAGGATTGTAGCATTTAGGATAATTTCAGCTACTAATAGCAGAAAATCTCTCTAAAATGACATAAGCTCTTCTTACTCAAAGTTCGGGCTTAGAACCGACAATATCAGCATCACCTGGGAGCTTGTCAGACTTGTGGAATCCACAGCTCCTGCCCACACTTTCCGGATCAGAATCTGCATTTTAACAAGAGACACCAGTTATTCATATGAGCATTATGGTTTGGGAAGTACAGCTTTAAACAAGGACTCTTTTTTTTTTTTAATACATCTCGGATAACAAGTAGGCTAGAGGTAAGTGGTTTCGGGGGTTGGTTAACTCAGCAACTCAACAATGTCAAGGAGGGCTGTGTATTTTCCATTTTTCTGCTCTGCTATGCTGAGTGTGCTTACTTTTCTACTCAGATTTATCCTTTTGTGGTCACAAGAAGACTGTAGAAGCTCCAGGCTTTACCTAGCACAGCTGAGGGCAGGGGTAGGAAAAGAAAGCTTCTTCTCCTACATACCTCTTTAACAGCCAGGAAACCTTTTCCAGAAGCCACTTAGTAGATTTCCCCACATGTTACATGTCTCATATCTGATTGTCTAGAATTGCAGCCACTTGCCCATTCCTAAACTGGTTACTGGCAAAGGGGTTGGAATCATAATGATTGGCTAAGGCCAATGAACATGTAACCTCTGAGACCAGGTAGGAGCCTAGCCTCCTTTGAAGCACGTGGCTTAAATATATGAACAAAATGTGCTTCTGTAACTTGGAAGAAATAAAGGTGAGTAGGGGAGATAGGTAGTGGGAAAAAGCAACAGTGTGTGTGCAAGAACTTTTTTGAGGCTGGTCACATTTTTCTTGGGACATTAGGAATTTCCCCTTGAATATTGGCGAGTTACAAAAGAACTCATGCTGAGAGCCCCTTCTGTGACCCAAGAGATATTGTCTTAGAGATATATGTAGCCTTGTTTGCTCTACAGGAAATTGTTAATGATAGAATAATGCAATTTTACAATTTTAGAACTAGACAGCTAGAAAAGACTCTTTAGATTACTTAGTGTAGGGCCCTTACTCTATAGATGAGCAAGAAGTCCAAACAATGTGGAAGCTGGTCAGTTATGTTGGGTCTGGGGGTGTAGTCTCCCTTTCACGTACTGCCATCTTGATGAAGGTAGTTCACCCTTTCAATCTGACACCTGGATTTTGAAGAAGTAGATCATTTTGCCTTTCTGGGGAACATGGATGATTATGTGGAATCAAACACGCAGAGGCCATTGTAAGATGAGAAATAGGATTCGATCAAGCAGCTCTTAGGAGGCCGGATGCCACAAAGCCTTATATAAGACCCAATAGGGCTGGGTTATATCTGACACAGTCTGTAGGCACTTGATGACTGTTGGCAGAACAGTTAGTAGAGTGGTAAATGATTTAAGTGTAAATATGTCTTTCTCTAAAGAGAACTATCATATGACCTACTTTTACTAATAACGTTCTTATTTGATGTACATTGTTTTTATTGACTTACTCTGAATGAGTGGGATAGAACCAATGGATCCCATAGCCTGTATTTCCCCTCTCATACTCATTTCTGAGGGGCTGAAAGAAAAGAGGCAAATACAACATTAGACTGCATTAATAATTGTATCATGTTTAGGTCAAGGGAGACTGTCTTCACACATTCTTTGTACCGTTTCTGACAGTGGTGGGAATGTATTAGTTCTTAGCACTTGTTTTAGGGAGGACATTAAGTGTACATGGACGACAATGATGGTGATGAAAAAAAATTAGGGACAGACATTATACCAAACACTTTCATTTATTTCATTAAATCATTACAAAATCCCTTTGAGGCAGACATTTAACATTGGAAAAACTGAAGCTCAGGGAAATTAATGAGCCTGTGGACAGCTACATAACAGTGGTGCTGGGGTTTGAACTCAGGACCATCTGACTCCAAAGTCTATGCCTTTTACTCCATGACAATCATTAATTTATCTACGTGTTTATTCTATGTCAGGAATAATCCTCACTAAAAGCCTGTAAAGTGGGAAATATTTATTATTACATTTCAGAGGTAAGGACATTGAAGCTTAGAGTGTTTGCGTAACCTACCTGTATCCATACACCTATCCTTCTTAGCCCTGGGCATGAACCTATGCCCATCTGACTCCAGAGCTCCAGGGCTTGGTGCCACGCTATTGTTTATAGCTGGTGGAGAACAATATTGTACCCTCTGTTGCTCAAGAGAACAGAACTAGGATTTAGAAGAACTTTCTATGAATTAGTCTGTTCCAACAATAGACTTGTCTGCCTCAACTACAAGTGGGCTGGCTAGAGATAATGAATATCACCGTCAAGGGCGTGTAGCTGAACTCACTGTAATCAGACACAGAATTGGGTCATCTCTAAAGTCTTTTTCAAGAATGGGGGTCTGTAAGTTGTCTAAGTCTTTTTAGGCAATTTCATTTTCAGTGCTGGGTCATTCAGTGATTGGGAGGGGTATATTTGGCAAGAGAAAGGGATAGGTAGAGACTCTTTCATCTTTAGGTTCTCTGCTCCCCCACCCTCGCACCCTACCTCTCGCTCTACTCTTGCCATTTACTGACGGTGATGTTCTTATCCATGTCTGGACCAGTCCATTTCCACATTTTTCCTTTTAAATAAGAATTGGACCAGTATTTAGATCTATCCACCACTTCCCCAAACACCAGCATTTGATGATCTAAGAGCCTGTGTCTCAAATTAGCAACAGTTGACACTTCCACGAACGCAAAGCTTGGTTCACACTTCACTTCAAAAAGTAGTTGCTTAATTTCTGTGAGGTTAAGATCAGTCCACGGAAGCTCTGATGTATACAAATACGACACTGGCCCAGAGAAACATTTCCACATGTCTCAGTCCAGTTTGGCTCCATTCTGGGGAGAAACAGCATGATGGTTCAGCGATGTGGAACTACCAAGTGAGGGAATCCTGTCTTTGAAACAGGGGGTTGGGGCTGGAAAAGCAGCGACTTAGCCTAATACAAGCTCTTTTCTGGCTTTCTCCCTACCCCCTTTCTTTCTCCTGTGCTCTCCTTCCTTCTACTGTCTGTCTTTTCACTTTGAAAACCAATGGTTTCAAAAATGCATCTGTTGCTGTTAATTTTGCGTGTGTCTGACTTTATGGGTTTGTGGAGCTCCTGAAATTAAATTAATTTTAAATGGGTTTTAATTACTAATGCTTTGGGCCATTGCCTTTAGCAAAGTCAACAAAATAATCAGGGTTACCTTAGTTTGTCTCTTTGAGGAATGTACTCATTCGTTTGGGCTCCTATACTAAACAGAGAAGCTTTCCAACTAAAAAAATAAACACATAAAGTAAAACCACTGCTAAATTTGAATGTCTGAATATATTTCTCTTTCAAAAACAGCCACCTTTGATTTAGGAAAGAGGAGTTTAAATGTGCACAACAGGATTTTTGTTTGTCAATAATATCTCATTATTTTTCCAATGTGGGGACAGTCTTAGTCATATTATGCTATGTAAACGCCGAAGCAGAAGCTAAACTATGACCCGAAGGTTTGAATTCTCTTCTTAGCCCCACACCAAGTACTTTGTATGTGACCTTAGAGAAATGGGATTACTTCTCAATATAGTGCCCCCTCGTAAATTAAGGGTAATCAACTCCTAGTTCAAGAATGAAGGGATAATGAGATAATGTTCAAAATGGCTTTTAAGTTTCCACCTATAGAGGTTGAAGGTGGAAAAGGAATATTGCAACGCCTGTGAATACCCACCTCCCAGGAGGGGGAAGGCTACTCACGTTGCTCCCAGTGGAATGTTCTGTTCAATCAGGGACCATCACTTGAGTGGTTTGATAATAATAAGCTTAGATTGACTGCAGATAAAAATGAAAAAGGTTGATTAAGTCATGTAGTCCCTTGACAGTTTTGCAAACCAAGCGACTTCTGTAAGGATCGGTCTTAAATTGTGGATGGCTAGTCAAATAACCAAAGTTCTGGGTTTCCCCTCTTGCTCCTTCCCCCAGAAAACATTGCAAAATTTTGACTATTTTCTCTGAAAATTAACATTATATCTCCTGTATCTAAATGTATGCTATTATTAATGATTCCCAAGTGGTCTCTAATACCCCTTTCATCCCTCTTAGTTGAAAATGTGCTACAATACACCAAGGTAATAGAAACACCTATGGTTGCCTGCTGGTTTATTCATTAATCAGTTAAGTTCATTGTATAGTGTGACAAATATAAGAATCGTTCTAAGCAGAATATAAGTCGATATCTCAATGTCTGAATATATTAATACAGAATATCATTAGAAGGGAACAGTGATTTAAAATAAAAACTCCAAATATAAACTTCTTGGGACAAATGCAGAAAGAGAAAAGTAATTTTTTTCTTCCCTTTTATTTTCTCTCTAGAATTGACTTCCCACTCAGATGTAAGAGCTGCCAATATTACTACTTAAATCACACAGTGTATCTGCACATGCAAAGCCAAATAAAAATACAAGTAATTATTTATCAATAATACCAATATATTATGTTTGTCCAAAGCTTTAGTTTCCGAAGTGCTTAAATTCACTCTTCTTCACAGTACCTGCTTATTTTTCCTCAAGGTTTTTTTTTTTTTTTTTAAAGATTTTATTTGTTTATTTGACAGAGAGAGAGAAAACACAAGTAAGCAGAGTGGCAGGCAGAGGCAGAGGGAGAAGCCGGCTCCCCACTGAGCAGGAAGCCCCATGCGGGACTGGATCCCAGGACCCGGGGATCATGACCCGAGCCGAAGGCAGACGCTTAACCATCTGAGCCACCTAGGTGCCCCATCCTCAAGGGCTTTTAAAATAATCTGTGTAATTGTCTTGCCTTTATAATAGCAGTCATCTTCATTTGTTTAGTCCTTGTTGGGGTCATGTCTGTTTGAAAATTTAAGAAGCAGCTGATGTCTAAGAATACTCCTGAAGCTCACATTCCAAGGTGCATAACAATACCATGGGCAGGCAGGCACACAAGCACCCACACACCCTCCCCCACACCACGCCCCCCACATCCACATACAGCACACACACCACCACATCCACACCCACACACCCACACATACTATACACGCACACCACACCACACCACAAATACACACCACACCACACACCACACACACAGATAACTTTATCTTTGTCTTGGCTGGTATTCCCAGTCATCAATTATTTTTCTTTCAAATCCCGCTTGATAACCCACATTATGCATGATTTCTTTCAATGGCTGCCCACTGTTGGAGTTTTCTTTAAAGGCAAAGAGTCTGGATGGAAGAAAAATGAATCAGAAGAAGGAAAAAAAAGTTTGAAGAAGAAAGCCTAATTGGATCAAAAAGGGAAAAGCAAATGACGTCTCTTCTAGTTACACGGCTGCTTCCCAAACTGGTGCTTTTCTCTGTTCCATATAATTTAAGGTCCATACGTTGGACATTTTCTTGTTCTGATTACTCTTAAGTAGAGATCACTGTTTGAACAAATCATAACTGATAAATTGTTTTCTCAAGGAAATGGGAAGAGTGGAATTGACCATGGGAACCTCACAAGGAAATGGGGGGGGTGTGCAAGGTGAAATGAGGGCGTTTGATAGGGACACAAACAGAAGTGCTGCTAGGGGAACTCTATACTCAGTTTTTCTTTAAGTCCAAACTGCTCTTAAAAAGTAGTCTAATGGGTGTCTGGGTGATGCAATCGGTTGAGTGTTCCACTCGGTTTCAGCTCAGTCCTGATATCGGGGTTGAGAGATCGAGCCCCACGTCAGGCTCCATGCTCAGCATGCAGTCTGCTTAAGACTTTCTCTCCCTCTGACCCCCTCAAATAAATAAATAAATCTTTTTTAAAAAAATAGTCCAGTTAAAGAGAAGAAAAGAAACGCCTCCCACTGTGGGCGTTTGGCCACCTCCTCCCTGCACCACCAGGCCTGGTCAAGAGCCTCCATTCTCTGGCCCCGTGGAGCCCCTCAGGAACCCCAGACTGGCCCCAGCTGACAGTTATCATGTAGCCCTCTCAGGAAAAGGACTGGGGGCAAGTTGCTCATGACAGAGTCTCAGGGGAGGGACAAGGAGGCTCTTGCTGGGTCTACCAAAGAGATACCACAGAGTGAGATGTGTGGTTTAGTAAAATAAAAGGCGCCAAATGGAGCCCAAAGAAGGACCTGTTCCCCTCCCCAGAGGCCCACTTCGGAAGATGACTCCATGGACTGGGGACCCTCCCCGAGGCCATCGTGGGAGGTGTGGGCTGAAGATGGAGGACCACAGGAGGGAAGGGGCCCTGGTCACTGTGTCACCTCTGAAGCAGAGTCACCCCCTTCCAGGAACACTTGGATTGAACAGGGGCACACTAGCCCTACAGAAAATCCATGAAATTAGAAGACCTGCCAGTTTTGATTGATTTCTCCTGAGTTGTTAAGATTGGAATCCAGGTCTCTTAGTTAATACCTTTGGGGAGACCCTTCAGTCCAGGGCCCCTGCCTGCTGACAGTGACCACTTGCAAAGGAGAGAGAGAGAGCCTTAGAAGGGGGAGATCCCTAGGACCTTGCGGGCAGCACCAGGCTTCCTGCAACAGAAGGAAACTTTAAATCAAGGAAATGAGGCTCCACCCAGGGACAGGGCCCCACCACTCTACCCTGACTTGCTCTTGTGCCCAGAAAGGGACATGGCCTGGCCCTGCTTTGACCCCCCCGCCCCCTCCACTTCTGCCAGTGCCTGGATAAGTGAGATCACGTCCTATTTCAGGGCAAAGTTAGGGAGAACTGCTTTCTAGCACCTAACTGGTCTCCCTTTCCCCCGACCCAACTGATCCACCCTGGTTGTTTACCTTAGAGATGGAACATTCCCCAGGGTTCTAAGCTGTCAGTTGAGACCCACGGGACACCGGCAGAGCTGTGGAGTGCAGCCACGGAGGGCCTGCCGCCAGCCACCGGATCCACTTTCCAGATGGTCCTGGAGCACCAGCGGGCCCCTTGCTGGTGACTTCTGAAAGCTGGAGCCGTGTCCCAGGTCTCTGTGCATTTCCCTGGGAATCCTGGTATCTACCGCGGTGCTGGTTTTGATAGTAAAGAGATGACGCTCTTTAAGAAGTGTGAAGGTGCTAGGCAAAAGGTGTTCTGCCTGCAATGAAGTCTGTGGGAATGTAGTGAGAATATGGGACCAACGACACAGGCCAATGGGGCCCTCAGGCCACGTGGGGTGGAGGCCAGTCCTCTCACATTACAAACCTGTGCTTGTCAGCAATGAGTACAAACCTGAGCAGGAAGCCACTTGAAGACACTGTCAACTTTCTGAAGAAGGCAGAGAAAAGTCAGCCTCTTAAACTTTCCCAAGCAACTGATGAAAAACGCATCTCAAAACATCAGAGAAGGATGGAGAACAACTTTGAGAGGAAATAATGTATGATTTGAATGAAAATACTTATTTTCCCAAAAGTCCAGAACCACCTGAACAAGAAATTGCGAGATGGAAGAAGAGAGTCCAGGAAAAGGAGGAAGAGAAAGAAAGGCTGGAGCTGAACGCAGGAATGGAGCAGGTCCTGAAAGAGAACCTCAGCCAGTTAATGTCCATGGCTGAAACCTGTGGAAGACCTTCCCCTTATCTGATGTCCTCAGAGATCATGTAAACTGGGAAGTCAAGCAAAAGAGGGAAGCAGAAGATGGGCATCACCCCGTCCATCGGTCAGGAGTTGATCTGAAGAGTATCATTGATGATGCTGACTTCACTGTGTCCCTTCAAAGTACTGAAGAGAGAAGTCAAGAAACAGCCAGACAATCGTGGGAAGAAAAGCAACTGAATGAAGAGCTTATGGGATAAAGAACAACGGAGGAAGCATCTCTGTAGCATGAAAATTCACAGCTTGAAAGTGAGATTCAGCAGCTGAAGCTGAAGCTTCAAATTCTGCCTGAATTACATCAGGAACACATTATGCAACATCAGAGAAAATTGTTTGAGGAGGAAACACACTGCTGGGAAATCGAGAAGAAACTTCCCAACATTTGTAGATACATGAACTACACAAATCTGATTCACAGCCTCTACAAGAAGATGGCTGAAGACGTAGGCAAAGAATGGGAGAAAAAGACTTCTACCATCAAGAGGAGATCCTCTTCCATGAGGAAGGAGCCCAAGAGAGCTGGACGGCAGCTTGTTGTTGGAGAGAAACCTCAACGAGCTGAGAGAAGAAAATGATCGCGCAGACAAATGCTGGCCAACGCCCAGTCCAACTTCCAACCTTTCCCAAGTGGCCCTTTTCCTCTCACTCCTCCACCTGCAGCCCACAGAGGCTGCAAGTGTCCTGGGATCCCCTGGGCCATCAGGCCCCCCCAGGAGGGAGGAGGAGGCCCCATGCTGAGGTCGCAGGGATCCAGGGTCACCTACAGGTGTGACTCGGGTCACAGCAGCCGGGTCCTGAGCACCCACAGCCATGACACAACATCTGCAGGTGTTTTCTGTCTTTACAGTAATTTTCACTGATGTCTTTTTGGTTTAGCTACTGTAATTTCATTGATGCTACAATTGCTCTTATTCAAGTAGATCTAGCATAATTTTAAGATAGTATTTTTCAGATAAAGATTCAGTTAACATAATTCTTATGAATACATTATTTTCACATCATTGAACCCTCTAGAATTAGATAATGTAAGTATTGTATTTTGATTTAAATAAAAAGTCCACTGTTACTTTAACCATCATTAAAATTTGGCATGGATACTGACGTTTAAAACAATAAAGATAATTTTTGTATGGCATGAGCATTTTTGTATGCCATTTTTAAATACATGAACATGTATTAGAACTTTGTATAAGAAATTTAATGTGTACCTGAATGAATTTCGATTGTCTTTTTTAAATTGGAAAAAAACCCTAAATAACAAGAACATTCCATTCAAACTTCATAATATTTCTATTAGATTAAACCTAAATTCATAGATTAGGGGAGTTTAAGTTTTGTAACCAATTTTTTCTTATTATTTGGTAAAACTTTTTTGTTTTAAAATATTGTTAAAGTATTTTTAACTTTTATACAATTAAAATAAAAGCTTTTGCTTGATGGCAAACACACACACACATACACACACACCCCGCAGTCCAGATATGAGTCACATTTAGTTAGTATGTCAGTATCAGAGGATAATATAAAATAAAGAAAGCTGCAAATTTTAAAAAATTCAAAAAGAGAGGAAAATCATGTTCACACAATTTGCCTATACACAAAGATACCTAATTCATATACAGAAGCAGAGTTGCCTGAATATGGGACCAGAGTCCAACTGGAGACACTTCATCCCCAATGGTGCAGAAGGAGAGACTGTCCGGAAGGCTCAGTTGGCCAGCTGCAGCATTGATGAGGAGAGAAAAGGGATGGAGAGACTTCGAGAAGCTAGCAATAGGAGAACCTGTTCCCATTCCTGGGGCTGGAGGAGGGAGGGAGTCATCTGGGCCCAGGAAGGAGCTGTCCTCATGACAGGCAAAGCAGGAGGGAACAAGGAAAACCGACTCCACCTTCCCTCCTCCTGTCCTTGCATTGACAGCTGGTGCAGGTGGCAGCCACCTAGGCACTGGGTAGTCAGGCCAGGGCACAGAGCAGGCCAGGAAAGGGCATAGAACCGATTTAGAGATTGACCAGCTCCACTCTTGGGTCTGTTCCATCAAAAGTATGTTTTATTACATTCTTTCACATCTATTTATTTAGCACAGACAACCTCAGAGATATTGCAAGTTCAGTTCCAGACCACCGCAATAAAGTGAATATTGCAATAAAATGCATCAAAAGAATTTTTGGGTTTCCCAGTGCATATAAAAATTACGTTTACACTCTACTGTCTAAGTGTGCAATAGCATTATATCTAAAAAAAATGGACACCCTTAGTTTAAAAATGCTTTATTGCTAAAAAATGCTAACCATCATCTGAGCTTTCAGCAGGTCATAATCTTTTTACTGGTGGAGGGTCTTGTCTCCATGTTGAAGGCTGCTGACTGGTCAGGGTGGTAGTTGCTGTAGGCTGGGGTGGCTGTGGCCACTTCTTTCTTTCTTTCCTTCCTTCCTTCCTTCCAGATTTATTTATTTATTTATTTTAGAGAACATGCGTGGGCAAGGGGAGGAGCAGAAGGAGAGGGAGAGAGAGAATCCCAAGCAGACTCTGTGCTGAGCATGGAGCCTGATGTGGAACTCTATCTCACAACCCTGAGACCATGACCTGAACCAAAGTCAAGAGTCAGATACTTAACTGACTGAGCCACCCAGGTGGCCCTGGCCATTTCTTAAAACAAGACAATAATGAAGTTTGCCATATTGATTGACTCTTCCTTTTATGAATGATTTTTCTATAGCATGTGATGCTGTTTGATAGCATTTTACCCACAGTAGAACTTCTTTTGGAATTGGAGTCAGTCCTCTTAAATCCTGCTGCCGCTTTATCAACTAAGTTTATGTAGTATTCTAAAGCCTTTGTTGTCATTCCAACAATCCTCACAGCATCTTCACCAGGAGTAGATTCCATCTCAAGAAAGCATTTTCTTTGCTCATCCATCAGAAGCACCTCTTCATCTGTTCAAGTTGGATCATGAAATTGCAGCAATGCAGTCTCATCTTCAGGCTCCCCTTCTAGCTCTCTTGCTGTTTCCACCACATCTTCAGTGACTTCCTCTATGGAAGTCTTGAACCCCTCAAAGTCATTCATGAGTGCTGGAGTCAACTTCTTCCAAACTTCTGTTCATGTTGATATTTTGACCTCTTCCCATGAATCATGAATGTTTTTAATAGAACCTAGAATGGTGATTGCTTTTAAGGTTTTCAAGTTTCTTTGCCCAGATACATCAGAGGAATCACTATGGAAGCTACAGCCTTATGAAATGTGTTTCTTAAAGCTTGGAAGTCAAAAAGACTCCTTGATCCATGTACTGCAGAATGGATGTTGTGTCAGCAGGCATGAAAACAACATATATCTTGTTGTCCATCTCCATCAGCTCTTGGGTGACCAGGTGCATTGTCAAAGAGCAGTAATATTTTGAAAGGGATTTTTTTTCCCTGAGCAATAGGTATCAACAGTGGGCTTAAAATATTCAGGAAACCATGTTGTAAACAGATGTGCTGTCATCCAGGCTTTGTTTTTCCATTTATAGACCACAGGCAGAGTAGATCTAGCATCATTCTTAAGGGTCCAAGGATTTTCGGAATGAGCATTGGCTTCAACTTCAAGTCAACAGCTTCGTTAGCCCCTAACAAGAGGGTCAGCCTGTCCTTTGAAGGCAGGCATTGACTTTTCCTCTCCAGCTGGGGAAGTCCTGGATGGCATCTTCTTCCAGTAGAAAGCTATTTAATCTACAATGAAAATCTGTTGCTTAGTGTAGCCACCTTCATTAACTCTCTCAGCTAGATCTTCTGGAGAACATGCTGCAGCTTCTACATTAGCACTTTCTGCTTCACCTTGCACTTCTGTGTTACGGAGATGGTTTCTTCCCTTAAACCTCATGAACCAACCTCTGCTGGTTTCAAACTTTTTTTCTACAACCTCCTCACCTCTCTCAGCCTTCACAGAATTGAGGCTCTGGATTAGGTTTTGGCCTAAGGAAATGTTGTGGCTGGTTTGATCTTCTATCCAGACCACTCAAACTTTCTCCATATCAGCAATAAGACTGTTTCACTTTCTTATCATTTGTGTGTTCATTGGAGTAGCACTTTTAATTTCCTTCAAGAACTTCTCCTTTGCATACCCAAGTTCTCTCTTTGGCACAAGAGACCTAGCTTTCAGCCTATCTTAGCTTTTTTTTTTTTTGTACTATCTTAGCTTTTGACATGAGTTTCTGACACTGAACTTAACCATTTCTAGCTTTTGATTTAAAGTGAGAGACATGCGACTCTTCCTTTCACTTGAACGCTTAGAGCCCACTGTAGGGTAATTAATTGACCTCATTTCTATATTATTGTGTCACAGGGAATAGAGAGACCTGAGGAGAGGGAAAGAGATGAGAGAATGGCCAGTCAGTGGAACAGTTGGAACACAGAACATTTATTAAGTTCTCTGCTTTATATGGGTGCAGTTCGCGACATTCCAGAACAATTAGAATAGTAAAATCAAAGATCACTGATCACAGATCACCATAACAAATGTAATAATAATGAAAAAAATGAAATGTTTCAAAAATTACCAAAATGTGACACAGAGACATGAAGTGAGCAAATGCTGTTGGAAAAGTGGTGCCCATAGACTTGCTCGAGGCAGGGTGGCCACAAACATCCAATTTGTTAAAAAAACACACATCCATGAAGTGCAGTAAAGTGAGGTGCAATACAATGAGGTGTGCCCTGGTTAGACAGAGTGCTTGTGATGACTACATCACAAAACTTCAGCCATGAAGGGAAGCTAAGTTCATCTTTAATTTCTTTGTCCACGTGTCTTGGACAATTATATGTCCATTTGTGTGCATAAAGGGGCCTCCAATGAAAATTTCTTCACAATCATATTTTATCACTGTTACACCCATCAGTCTCTTATTCTAGCACACAGCCTTTTTTTTTTTTCACTTTACCAAATATTCAAGGTTTCTTCCTCCCTCAAGATCTTTGCAAATGATATACCTTGTGGAAGCATCTGCCAACAACAGCATTGACCTAGAACACATTTGGTCATCAGAACGACCCATGATGCAACTGGTTCTACAGATGTGCAGTGTGACACACAGAACCTCATCAGGCTCAGTCAATGGGACACTGGAACATGCTGTCAAGGAGGGAGCTGAACAAGGGGATGGTGTGCCTTTGAGGAGGCAATCTTAGTAATCGCCAAGCAGAGAGAGGTGGCATCATAAGAGACAGAGAAATGACCTTGGAGATAGGAGTATCAGCCCAGGACAGTGTCTTAGAAGACAAAAAAAAGGAAAAAGTTTTCACAAACAGATACCATTTGTTTTGGACACTGCATTAAGCACAGTGCTGGCAGGTAGAAAGCCCTTCAAAGGTTTGGGGGTTTTCCCCCAAGCACATTCATTATTTCATTCAACCATCCACTACACAAATACACGTGTATAGCTAAGTGCCAGGTGCTAATCACATAGAAGTGAGCAAAACAAGCACTGTGTCCCCTCTATCCTCAAGTTTATGTTCTTGGGGAAGAGGGAGCAGGGTGAGGGGAGACAAGACACAAACTCAAAATATATATAATATAATATTAGGGAGTAACAAAAACCAAAACAAGTTAAGGGGCTAGGAAGATCACATGGTGGTGCTACTCTGAGTTG
Organism: Mirounga leonina; assembly: GCF_011800145.1. Classification (NCBI taxonomy): domain Eukaryota; kingdom Metazoa; phylum Chordata; class Mammalia; order Carnivora; family Phocidae; genus Mirounga; species Mirounga leonina. The sequence continues at coordinate 21,008,806 of NW_023270709.1, read as the reverse complement.
GGCAGGCAGGGAAACCTCTCCAGTTGGGGGGATATTGAAATGGAGAATGGAATGAAGTTAGACATAAGGTGTTAGCCTTCAAGATGATTGATGAGATGATGATGATGATGAAGAGGAAGAAGATGATGATGACGATGAAAACTTGTAGACCATGGTTGTGAATGATACCAAGGGATGAGAGAGTTATAAGAAGGAAAAAGTGGCCAGCAATCGAAATGCAACAGTGATGTCAAAATAAAGGACAGGAAAGTGTTCATTGGATGGTGAGACCTAGTATTTAAGGAAGTTAGTACCCCTGAAGAGAACAGTTGCAGAGACTTATGTAGAAGGAAAATAAATTGCAGATGATTAAGGAGTAAGGGAGTACTAGGAAATAGAGGAGAGATGTTTTGAAAAAGTTTAGCAAAGAGAAAAGCATGGCTAGGGGAGTAGCTAGGCACAAAATGATCTAAAACTAGGTTTTGAATTTTGTACCCCTTCCAGACCAGGGTTTCTCAACCTGGATACAATGGACATTTGGGGCTGGATAATTCTTTGTATGGGGTGGGCGAGGGGACTGCCTCATGCATCATAGGATATTCAACAGCATCCCTGGCCTGTACCTACTCGATGCTGATAGCATCCGCTCCACCCGGTTGTGACAACCAACATGGTCTCTAGACATAGCTAGATGTCCCCCGGAGGCAAAATCACCCTCAATAGAGAACAACTGCCCCAACCTGAGATGCCTGAGTATGTTTGAAAGGACAGAGAAAGAGCCCATGGGAAGGGAAAGAGAACAGATACTGGAAAAGGTAACTCCAAACGTTGAGGAGTTACAATGGGGAAGTTCAAAGTGATTTCCCTGAAAGTGAAAAAGAGACACAACTGTAGGGGCTACTAGTAAATACTTTGTTTTATGAGTTTAGGAACAAATGCTGTCATTCTGAATTAAGGAGAAAGCATTCAAATTGAAAATTAAAAGAAAAAAATGTATTTGTTGCAACAATTTGGAAACCCGTACGCAAACTTTCAAGGAAAAGCAGTATTATTAAGAAAGATAAACTATCAGTTATCCTTTTACATCTTAGTAGAATTAAGACAAATGCAAATGTTTGAATTGGAGAGTAGATCATATGATTCACAAATTGCCCCTTAGCCTGGGAAGTCCTTAACTTGGGATTGAAGACAGATGTTTCTGATGTGACTCATGTATTTTTACCACTTTCTCATGGGCATGGACTGAGTTTATTCCTCTCTGTATCTTGGTGATGTCAGTGTCTTGTTTACACAGAATGAGGCTGCCTAAGTCAAAACTAGCCCTGTCACGTGATGCATGGTAAAAATACATAGGCGGGTTTCTTTTTAGATAGAATATGGTTGCAAGCTCCAGGGTAACAGACTTGATTTCTGGGTTGAAGATATGAACTTCAGATATTTGAGAATATTCCGGAATAACAATTTCAGAGTTGAGAAGGATTGTCACAATTACATTTCACAACTTGAAAGTTGCCATTTTAGGTGTTTTGCATTAAAAATAAAAGTTGTGTCTCTCCTAAGGAGAGAACAAATGTGAATTATGGATTTTTCCTCCTAAATTAAAATCAAATGTTAATCTACACCTGAAAAGTCAACTGGCATTTATTAAGAGCCTACTATATAGCGAACTAATGTAGTTATTTTATGATGTGATTTCCTTAAAGCCTCATGACAATTCAGTGAGCCTGGTATTATTCTCCTATGCCAGAGAGAAAAACTAGCAATCACACACGTAATTATCCTGCAAAACCCAACAATATGGAAACAGTTGTTTTATGTCCAAAGCTGATCTTTGAACATTCTTTCCTCGGTAATCATTACCAGTCTCTGATGAGATCTCAACTTCTTTTTAACAGTAAATAGATAAATTGAACTATTTTTGGATTGATATGCAGGCAATTCATTTCATCCAGCTAGTCTCTGTCCAGTGGAGTTGACAGATGTGATTTTGACTCCTCATGTCATGTCTAGCAGAGTACTCGACATCCTCTCTTGGCAAAGTCCTCTCTAGCAACACACGGAGGAAATGATCCACTGAGGGTCATATCAGATGTCACTAAGAGGTAATTTTCTTTGACATTTAAAATGAGAACTTGGGTTTGCCCATTGCCTTCCCTATGAGGAGAGATTTACGATTTTTTAATTTAGTAAAGTCTCTGCAAGCAAGCTTATTGTGTTGTAAGATTTGTTGGAAGTTTATTACATTGAAAAGATTAAAAAAGCCCTCAGAAATCATTAATTTCTTATAAGCGACAAATTTCCATTACGAGGACCCTGTCCTTGAATGGGTAGTTCTGGTCTAATCTGTACATTTTCTTAACATTCATGGTAATTGTTACTGTGTACTTGGTATATGTTTACTATCATCTATCTATCTATCATCTAATCTATCTATCTATCATCTAATCTATC